>NC_048299.1:243522156-243534676 GCF_013100865.1 Trachemys scripta elegans
TGACATCAGGAATCAAAATACTCAAAAACCAGTGGGAGAACACTTTAACCTGTCTGGTCATTCAATGACAGACCTGCGGGTGGCTATATTACAACAGAAAAACTTCAAAAACAGACTCCAACGAGAGACTGCTGAGCTGGAATTGATATGCAAACTAGACACAATCAACTCAGGATTGAATAAGGACTGGGAATGGCTGAGCCATTACAAACATTGAATCTATCTCCCCTTGTAAGTATTCCACACTTCTTATCAAACTGTCTGTACTGGGCTATCTTGATTATCACTTCAAAAGTTTTTTTCTCTTACT
Source organism: Trachemys scripta elegans (assembly GCF_013100865.1). Taxonomy (NCBI): domain Eukaryota; kingdom Metazoa; phylum Chordata; order Testudines; family Emydidae; genus Trachemys; species Trachemys scripta. Next base: position 243,522,467 of record NC_048299.1, read on the forward strand.
TAATTGGCCTCTCAGAGTTGGTAAGACAACTCCCACCTGTTTATGCTCTCTGTATGTGTGTGTATATATATAATCTCCTCAATATATGTTCCATTCTAGATGCATCTGAAGAAGTGGGCTGTAGTCCACGAAAGCTTATGCTCTAATAAATTTGTTAATCTCTAAGGTGCCACAAGTACTCCTGTTCTTCTTTCTTCCAACTACAGTGTTTTCTTGCAGTATTCCAGGTGTTTGAGCAACATTCAAGTAAGTTTGCCATCTGCCTTCTACATCCAGAACACACACAATGTCCTCTCACCTAGCACTCTAGTCATTGGGCAGAAATCACAATTATTGGGTCCCAGTCTATATTCTACTCTATCACATTGTAAACTCTTCAGGTCAAGGGTCTTTTCTTATGTGTTCTATCTAGCCTACAGTCATGCAAGTTTCCTCCAGATAAAGGGCAGAATATGGGGCACTAAATGTTTCAGGGAGAATGGTCCTCAGGTGAATTTACATTCAAATATTCCAATTTGAGAGCCATATAGAAGATACTGTTTTCTCTGAAGCAGATTCTCTCAGGCCAAACAATCCTACACTTGTTGGATAACTCAACAGTAGAGCTGAGCAAATTACTAATTATTCAATGTGGTGATGTTAAAAAAAAAAAAAAACTAAAAAATTAAAAAAAAATTAGTTTCAAAGTGACACTGAATTTGTTTCTTACCACAACAAAACCCCAGATTTCAACTTAACAGTGCTGGGCAAAAGCTTTCCTGAACTGCAATTTCACCCTCTCTTCCAGTCTCTGAAAAAAAAAATTACCACTGGTGGGAGCCTTTTGGTCATGAGTAAATCTACTTACATGTCTTAGGCCACAGCTGTGACAGCAGATGTTCTCTCAGGGGAGAATGGACACTTTTACAGATGAAAACCATCTCTATTCTCAAGACACCTGAAAGGTGTTTTCTCTCCCTCCCAAAGTCCTTAGGTTGCTGCTATCCTCTCTCCTTGGAGAGTGTTTTATATTGCTTTTTTCTTGCTCTGCATGTAACAATTTAAAGTACAGACAAGCAATATAGAATATTAGTGTTGGAAGAGACCTCAGGAGATCTAGTCCAGTCCCCTGTTCAAAGTATACATGTTCCTTTTTGATTGCAGCTTGTCAAAATAGTCATTTCCTAGCTTTTCTGTCCAAAAAAGCAGTAGCCTTTTTTGCACTTTCTTGTTAAAGAGCAGTTCATCCATTGTGAGGATGCAAATATTACAGTAACAAATTTGTGGGGTTAAGTGACATTCCTCCATGCAGACTCAAGAGTAATGGTTTGCAGTTCCTGGTACCTCCAAATTTTGCATGTGTTTACAACACAGCAGCTTGAAGACCATTTTCTTGGGTACTTGACAATTACGCAACTCTTGCATGAATGTATACAGCTTTAGCTTATACTGCTTTGTAAACATCTTGTAATGTCCTGTTAATTTTATATCTACTTAAGTACAATTCATTTTTGAGAATGAATAGATTTAATTTTCAAAAGTATTTACTGGTTTGACTCAAATTCGTAATACACATCTCCCCTTGCAACATGTTAACTGGTAAAGAAAAACATGACTGTTTTACAATGGTAGTCTCAAACTAGACTGAAGCAGTAAGTGGTGGCATTCTGTAATCATGCTGTTAGATTGCATCCAATTTTTGTGTGTGTGCGCGCGCAAAAGATCCATTAGTTCTTCAGACTAGTCATAAAAAAAGTTATATAGCTTCTGTTAGAGCTTTAGTTAAGTAAGAGGTTTCAAATCTGACATTTAGCTCACACACATCCCTTTCTAGAACTGAGAAGAGTTTCATCTTATATGCTTCCTAGCATACATCAAGAGTTTGTTTTGCTTGATATCAGCATTAGTATCTGCTCATGGGAGTTGTTTATAGACACCCAAAATACAAATATTATGCCTATAATTGAACAAATATGGTGGCTGATGGATCCTGGAACACACAATGTCTCCCCCCTCCGCCCCCCCGGAACTTTAAATCTCAATGTTTACATATAGACAGTTAACTTTTGTCTAGCATACAAACTAAGTGGTATCCAGTAAAAACTGTCCAATTTGAATAACTGGAATTTAAACAGGCAAATTGTACATTTCATAATCATTTTTAAAATAAACTTCCTTTTAACAAGAGAGGATCCTAAGAGTCAAAGATCAGTGGGGTTAATTCTTCTAATATCAGAGGATTTAGTTAAGTAACTTCCTTCATGTTTTATTGTGATGTATAATGGATGTCACTTGAAGGGATTCTTACAGTTCAGAACAGATTTAATATTAATAATCAATGACTGATTCAGCATACATCAAAAGGGGAAATACACTTTACTACAATTCTGTGTATGTGTATTTTATATGCCTCTATTAAAGATAGATTGCTGAAAAGTTGGAGCCACCTATGAGAGAAATTGTATTTTTATTGTGTATTTTTTATTAGATGCCTGCAGAGAGCTAACCGCTCACATCTAAATACTCATTTGTATTAAAATAGCACCAGTGATCAGGGCTTCAGCGTAGGCACAGTACAAAGAGAAAGATGGTCCCTGTCCAGAAGCAGAGACCAAACATTTTCAAGCATAACCAATTATCTGAATAAATCTCCTTAAAAAAAGCATCATTTGCAGATGGAATGCATAGTACTTTCTATAAAAACAACCAGTCCCTTTATGATGTCTCAAGTTGGGCACCCAGCCTAGTAACTTTAAAAAAATTATACCTCATTGCCACTTAGATTTTATAAACACTATTTTAATATACCGAAATGAACTCTCCCTTTAGAAATATAGGCCCACATTAGATTTGGGTGAACTAGGGTTTTCAATTGAGTTGGGACATTAGCATGAATAGACCCAAAACATGAAACCAAAAAGAATGAAATCATGAGAAGTGTCAAACTTGTAGTGACCCTTCAAAATGCCAGTGTTACCTCATTTAAGGTTTGTGCTAAAGCAAAGAAATAACTCTTAATTGGGTACCAGGTGCAGTAAATAAGGCCAGATGAAGGAGTTTCTTCTATAGCCTATTTGTTAAGGTCTGATAATTGGTAATAATCTCATGTTTGTTAAAGCATATATAAAAAAAGTAAACTCAAGGATTCACTGCTAATACCTACCTGACCAAGTTGGAGCCGACCAATAGAGGGCTAAAGCCAGGGTGCCTAGATCATTTGTAAGTATCTTGATCAAATGCTTATAAATGTTTTGTTACTCCTTGAATGTAGTGAGCTGCTTGTTGTTTAGGCTTTTTACGCACATTTAGAGCAGTTTTATAAATACCATTCAGTCTTTTGATTTAATAAAAGATTTTATGGTTAAAATTATACCCTACATAAATAATTCCAACACTTCCCTGGGAATGAAGAGGAAAAAAAAAATCTCATCTCTTTCCTGGATCTTTAAAAAAAAAAAAAAAAAAAAAAAGTAATTTTTAGTTCAAATAAGTCCCTTCCTTCTATATATTTTTAAACAAAATTCTCCCAACCCCACACTTTGCTTACCTACCTCAGACTCACCTTAAATGAAATTAGATTAAGTTTTTAGGCTGTTTTATGTCCTCCTACTCTTAAATTAACCATGCAAAACAAAATAAAGCACAAACTATTAGGATTTTCAGGGATTCTTATTCTACCTGCCCTATTCAAATCCAAAGCCTTTGGAAAGTTTCACTGTTTTTTGTAGAACACATTTGTAACAGGAAAGGAGGCACAGCCATGGTAATCAATCTCTATTTGCAAACTTGTGCCCCAAACTAGCAACAGTATAATTAATACAAAATACGGTTGTTTTTTTTAAAACAAGTCTATAACCAGTTTTATTATAGAAAGGACGACAGCTCTCCAGCTTTTACTTCTCACTGGTCTGCTCTGGCATGCTTCTAATGATGTCAGAATCACCTGTAAATGGAAAAATAAGCCATAATCAAATCTCAGGAAAGGGGCCACAGCAAAATCCATTTACAAATACCGGACAACTATTTGGAAGCTATTTTAAGTTTTCCATTCCACAGTGATCAATATCTTCCACTTACAAATCTGTTACATCTTGGCTTTTGAAAATTCTATCACATTAATTAAAAAAACAAGTTTTGGCACCAACTAATAGTTTTGAAGGATAGAGACCATACTCAGAAGTATACAAATATAATAATAAATGCTTTCCTTTTAAAAATCAAGATGTCAAAACTGTTTCTATATAAATTATACTAATGTATAACACAAAATGAAAATTCTATACATGTCACTAGCCATTAAAACACAAAACTAGAGAAATAAGCAAGTCCTGGGGACACATTGTAGAGTTTTAATATAGCAAGTGACTAGCCTGATCACTGAACTATCAGGACAGTGACAATATTTGCAGGATATGCAATACCAACTCAAAAGCAGAGGTATTGTACAGACTTAAGAGCTAAATCATACAACTAAAATTAAGAAAATATTGCATGTAGCCATTATATTAAAATAGTTATTCACAAGTCAAATCTGAAACATTATAATTTAGGTTTTGCTGGAGTTAGTTTGAGAGCAAAATATACTGTATTCATATCAGATGCACCATAAGCAGATAACTACAGTGAAAATTCAAATAGTCACTCAGTGACAATTCCATACAGATGCATACAGAAATGCAGTGAAATCCATCTTTAAGCAGCCATTCAAAGTGGCTGACAAAGCAGCAACTAAACAGAGGTACTGCCTAAAATAGAGCAAGATTGGACTATGTTTATAGATACTGTGGGGAAAATAAAGACAAGAAATTGCTTAATTAAGAGTTCATCTTAGAGGTTCTAACAGTCAGCCTTTAGGCCCAGAGATATCACCTGTCAATGGTAATTATCTTTGTTCACTGCTGATGACAATCTTTTTAAATGAAAAAGGTTAGAGTTTTTAAGCAATCCTGTTCACTTTCAAGCTTAGATGTCAAATAAGAAACTGGATTAGAGATCATATTTCCAAGCCAATTCTGGCCAATCCTAAACAGGATTAGCACAGACTGCAAAGTATTCTAAAGACCCCATTCCTGGTGGGAAAAATAGGTTGCTGAGGTGAAGCAAGCCCAATAAAGAAAACATGCTGTGTCAAGCAAACGAGCTTTACTTTTTTTTTTTTTTTAAATATAAAATGTTCTGTGTTTTGGAAGTCCTGTCCAGGCCTTGGATCCTGGTTTTAAACAGAATGGCAAATCCAGTGAACGTTTTGTGGTGATGAGTCACAGGTAAGCAAAAGAAGCTAGAATACATACCTGGATCAATGATAGCCAGTGTGCACACTCTGTAGTATTTTCCACAGGCTGTACCCAATTCTATATTGTTGCCGCTGTAGTGATGCACACCAGTCTTTGCCAACATAGCATAGTACTCAATCTCTGATTTTCTGAGAATTAAAAAACTGCATATCAGAAAATGGTACACTCACTCATTCCCATCAAATGAATCCTTCAATGGGATGTTATTAGACCAGTTTGAATCCTAACTACACTTCCAAAGTTTTAGATTGAGCAGTGAAGTTAGTTTTATTCCTCCACTTGAGGTTTGTGTTGGGGGGGCAGTCACCATCTTTCCCCCAAGGGGAGGTCTGACTTCCCAATCACAGCTTTGGGATGTAAGAGTCTGATTCTGTTGGTTAGGAATGGGGTTTGGCAGCTCTCGTTAGTGCCGTTATCTTTTCCAAGAGAGGCCCCAGGGGCTGCATGGCCGCACCTCCACCTTGGAGCTGAGGGAGGGACGTCGCCAAACCCCCCCACCCTCCCCCAAGCAATGGTCCTAGGCTGCTCCCCCCAGAGCACCTATTGCACCCCCAAGATTTAGTTAGGGGACAGGTCACAGGACATTAATTTTTGTTTACTGCTAGTGACCTATCCATGACTTTTACTAAAAATGCCTGTGACTAAAACGTAGCCTTACAAGGGCTGGGGAAGGCAGGTGGCCAGATGCTGAGCAGACAGGGAAGCAGGAACCTGGGCTTCTGGTGGTGACAGAGGCATTAAAGTGAATTGTGCAGGTTCTTTCACATTCCTAGCTTGCCCCTTTTTCACCTGGCCTCTATGAGCTGCAGGTCTTGTCAACCACCACTGGTCCCCTCCAGCAATCCAAACTCAGGTTGATGTGGATCTGCACCATCTCCCCACCCCCAATAGCTCCAGCCACTACAGGGTCTGAATCCCTTTTCTGCATCTTGAAACTCCTCATAAAAAGTTCTTTTCAAAGCCACCAAACCCTTATTTGATGACAGACCGGATCCAGCCCACGCAGCATGAGGTTTCAAAATGGGGGGAAGAATAGAGTAGAAGCCCTTTAAGATTCCTTCCCCACCTGCATAACAACCACTTTGCCAGACCCTTATTTGAGTCATACCACCTGTAGAAAGTTTTTTCTTTAGTATAAGCTTCCTTTGCTGTACAGAAGCTGGGCAGCATAATTTAAAAGCACTTTACAAGCTCAGTCCTGCATTGTTTACACATGCAACTTGCACCAGAGATCCAGCCCTGTTTTGCAGCAAATATTATAATATTGTAAAACTAGGACAGTTTAGCACACTGTACTAAAAACGTTTACACTGTGAACAGCATAAAGCAGATGCGGATAAAGTATCTTTCTAAAACTAGTTTTCAGGAAGTCCAATTTCCAATATAATGGTACCTACCTCAAAGCAGGACAGTTGTTGGCTAGGATGACCAACTTGGCTTTGCCTTGCCGAATCATTTTCAGAGTCTGTTTGTACCCTAGCACATATTTACCACTTTTCATAACCAGTTGAAGCCTTGAGTTTATGGACTCTAGCGACTTTTTCTGCAACAGAGTTAAAATATATGGAGTAGTGCAGATTAATACAGAGAATGAACAATTTTAAAGAGCTTTAACTAAACAAGTCTTTTGGTTCACTAAGACTTCTACTATTTACAGTGCAAAATATTAAGTAGCTCATATCTAAATATCCAAGTTAAGAAAAAGCTTGTCAATAAAATAAAAATGTTGTGTTAACACGATATGACAACATTTCTCAGACTTCAAGCTAGTCCCCTTATTTACCTCTCTTAAATGCAAGGAGAAATTAACTGACTTTTTTTAAAAAGCTACTATACAAATTATGTTATATTATTCTGAACTTCCAGCCTGACCCTACTCTTTTTAGTGTCAGAATATTTGTGGGATCCTACACTCAAAGGTCCCTTTTCAATTTACCAAGGCTAAGCCAGGTTTAGAAAGAAGCATCAAGTTACTCCATTCTAAATTGCAGTCTGACCTGTCCTGTGTATACATTTCATGCAATACAACAATGACAGTGATCACTAGCAACACGATGCTGAAGTGATTTTTCTGTAACGCTCTGTGGCAGATTGCAACTAGGTAGTGAATTTTGTAAATACAGAGGACATCTTACGGCACGACACCCATACTTTCGAGTGTACAAAAATAAATGCAATGCTAATCACAGGGTAGAGCAACATAAGCGCAGACGCTTAAATGCACTGACCCTCACCCAAACTTTGTTCTGGAATAATTAGGCAATGACCTGACCGCACAAAGGGAGCTCGCAACGCCTCGAGGGGAGGATATCGACGCGTGAGGGAATATCTGACTGACAGTGATAGCGAGACTCGGAAGAAACAGGCGAGAGCGAAGTGCGGGACAGCCCCCACAGCAAGGGGACCGATACCGCCCCGCACCAGGAGCGAGCACCCCCTACGAGCTGAAGGAGCCCAGTGTCCGGCCTCCCAAAGCGCCTTGGGGCGCGCCCTGCTTCACTCCCCTCATTCATCGGGTTCCCCCTTCAGCCCCCACCGCCGGGACAGCCCGGAGACCTCTGGCCGCTCCCCCGCCACCCAGCTCTCAGCAGCAGCCTCGGGAGACCCGGCCACCCCCAAGGCAACTGCCCCGGGGCCGCTCCGCAGCCTCCCCCCGCCGCCGCCACGTGAGCGCCGGGCCCGCCCCGCTCACTCACCGTTTTCTTCGCGGCCACCATGTTGCTGCCTCGTGTCGGGTCCGGCGGTAGCTGAAACGCAAGGAGGAAAGGTTAGTGCCTCGTGCCGGCCGGCCGCAGCGCCCCTGCCCGGCCCCGCGGAGCCCCGCTCACCCGAGACGCGCCTCCAAGATGGCCGGGCAACAAGAAAGGAAGAAACTCCCACAATACAGCGCAGATCCCCCTCGCGGCTCGGCGAGAAATCTCGCGAGAACTTAGTTTATTCCGCCCCTTCCGGGTTGAAATGCGCCTGCGCCAGAATCTACAGGGTGGGATCTGTAGTGTGGGTGTTGCCCTTCTCCCTGGCAGGGTAGTTGAGCGGGCTGGTTCTCTGGCTGGTGGTAGAAAGGTGGGAGGGCTCTGTAAGGGGGCTGGCTCCTGTTGGGTGGGGCTCTGTAAGGGGGCTGGCTCCTGTGGGGTGGGGGAATAGCTCAGGGTCAGGGGCTGGTTCTCTAGCTGGGGGAAAAGGGGGGTGTAATTCTGTGGGGGCCTGGTCCTTTGTCTCAGCCCAGACCTGGGATTGTTATGTGATTGCCCTGAGAGGCAGAGGCCCAGTTCATTATGGTTTCCCTGTTAGAAGGTGCTCCCAACATCAGAGGGATGAAGAAGTGAAATTTCTACTCCCCATCTTCCTTAACTCTCTGGTTTTTATTTGTTTCTTGCTCTTTAAGTGATCTTTTTTCCACTGCCTTTCCCTTCTCCCCTGTATACTGTGGTCAGTTTCCTTTGTTCTAGAAAATGGTTTAAACAATTTCTCCAAGCACAGTTTTGCATAAAATCCCTGTACAGAAATCACTTAAAATGGGGATGAGCAACTGGCAACCCAGGGGACCACCTCCAGCTTGCCAGATCACTTTATTTGGCTTGCCACAGCCCAGATTGGAGAAGGGAACATCCAGGGGAGAGGGCCCTGCCTGCGTCTCACATTACATTAGTGAGAGCGGGAAGCTGTGCTGTATGGGCTCTCCCCAATTCAACCTCCTTATGACCCAGCAATCTCTTGGTGTCAGATGTCAGGGGGTACAGTGGAGGGGCATAGACGTTACAGCAATCTCCTGAGTCTGGTATGTGCATTATAATTCACCAAAGAATATCATGTGAGGTCCCAAATAAAAGGCAGTGTTACATTGGTTATCCATATTAGTGTGAAACACATGTTGTATAAGGAGTTAAGTATATACAATATTAGAAAGTCCGTGTCTAGGGACTGACACTGTGAAGGTTTCTTGTCAGACAAGAAATGTTTACCTAGCTGATTGTTCACGTGTAAAATAAGTATTGTATAGTTCACAAAGGGTCTCCTATTACTAGTCTGTACTGAATGTTAATGAAGGATTTTGAGAGTTTCAAAGAAAGAAAATAACAGTAAGAGAAAAATCAAGATAGGTTTTCTTTCCCTTCCCTGAAGTGCACATCAAATATTTGCTCTGCTATATGTGGGGGATAAAGAAGACATCCAAGAACTCTTCAATGAGGAAGTAAAAGGACAGTGAGTTTGCTTCATGAAAGAGGGAGTTGTGGTCAGGTTTGGTTGAAAACACTGGCAAGAACTTTGGGCGAGAAACTTCTTTAGACCGGAGGCTAACCTGTTAAGTTTAGTCTCTAGAAAGCAAGTTATGATTTTATTTTATATGTAAGCCTTTGTTTTCAATGTTCTTACTATCCCTTGAATTGCTGTTCTTTGATAACTTATTCTTGTTTTTACTATAAATACAATCTAAGTGCTGTGGTTTTAAGCAGAGAGGTGATCCAGAGTTGAATCTTGCAAGCTGGTGGTGTACTCTTCCTTTGGGAAAAGCAGGCCTGGTATTTCTGAGAGTGTTCAGTGGATAAGTGGCTGGATGCTGTGGGGAACGGTCTGAGAACTTGGGGGTTGGTGTATGCCTAATGCTACCTGTAGAGAGAGAGTGAGGCCTGGAAGGTAGTGCTTGTGCTGCCAGAGGCTGTTGGTTTCAAGAAGCTGGTCCACAGTGGGCACAGACAAGACTGCATCACGTTAAGGGCAGGTAGTGGTGAGGTGCCCCACAACCATGTATACCATGGGGGGGTGTCACTGCCCGGAAGTGGGACCTGACCACTTCCCCACCCCCACCCCACGTCATACACCCACTGACCCACCAAAGTCAAATCCTCCCAGCGGGCCAATGACGTTGCTCAAGATGGTGTTCAGAAAAGAAAACGTTTATATAGTATTTTTTATTTTGAATTTCTTAGAAATAATAAAACTGTCATACAATTTTAAACAATTCTTTGCCTGCCAGAGAGTTTTTAATGTTTGCCAGACACCTGGCAATGCTTCAGTTCTGTCCGTTTGTTGATGTTTGGCCTCAGTGACTAAGCAGTTGAAACCTTCAGGATTGCAGCAAGGTGTGCATCAGATAGTTGTGTTCGGTATTTTGACTTGCTTATATTCATTGTGGGGAAAAAAAGTGCTGCTGCCTCCATGGCTGACTCTGCCCGGCAACTAATGATGCTGCTTCCATGGCTGACTCTGGCTGGCGACTAGTGATGATATCTCTGTCCCTCTTCCCCAGCCAACGGGAGCTGCGGGGGGCAGTGCCTGCAGCAGACATTGCCGGCCACGTGTCTGCATTTGTCTCTCCTCCAGAGGCCGCAGTGGGGAGGTTCTCGGGCCGCAGATGGCCCGCAGGCTGGGACTTTGAGACCCCTGCTCTGTAGGAACCAAAAAGCTTTTCTTTTTTTTTTTTATTAAACAAAATAGGGTATGTTCAGTTGTTACAATAGGAATTTGTTCCTATTGTATCTTTATATTCCATTTTCATATAACATCACCAAGAACCATGTAAAAAGAGAGACAATGAGAATTTTAGCCAACTACAGTGACTCATACTGATAGCAAGACAAAATAATGTTCTAAATGCTTTTAACATAAAAAGGCAAAGGTGCAATTTAAGAGCAGTAGTAATGCACTGAAAGTTCTGACACAGAGAAAGGATGAAAGAATGTGATTTGTGGGATCAAATGAACTGGGTTTAGTTGTGTGCTGAAGCAGAATGAAATTTAAAGTTAAGTTTGAAAATTAGTATTTTAAATTGAGAAAGGGTTGAAAATTGTCTCAAAAGCCGAAACTGGATTTTGATGACAAATAGAAGCAATAAACATGGGCAATAAACAAAAATTAATGGCCGATGATCTGTCCATGACTTATACTAAAAATACCTATGACTAAATCTTGCCAGGGGAGCTGCTGGGGTGGGTGCCCTGCGCCAGCAGACTGCAGCTGCTCTGGCCAGCCACCTGGGGACCGCTGCCGGGGCCAGTGGACCACGGCTGCTCTGGCCAGCCACCCGGGAACGGCTGCTGGGGGCTCGCCCAAGCAGTAACTGCTGTGGGTATCTCCGGGGCCATCTGAGCAGCTGGCCCTGGAACAAGCTGCTTGGGTGGCCTTGGGGTCAGCCACACTGGCTGCCGAAGAAGTCATGGAGATCGCAGAAAGTCATGGAATCTGTGACTTCCGCGACTTCAGTGATAGCCATGGAGCCCTAATAATGACGTAATTCCACAACAGTAATGAGAAGCATGTACAATGGAAATAGTGGTTATATGTGCTGTCACAGGTAGCGTACAACTGAGAGAGAAAATAATAAAAATGGAAAAGAACTCCCTCTAGTGAAGAAAGAATAAAAAAACTACACTGAACACTCTAAACCTGTGGTGTCAAATACTTGATATATATGTACTATATGTTATCAGAGATGTACCATTCCATAAATTTCTGTGTGAACGGGGTTCTCATGAAAACTGGACAAATAGCAATGGGTCAGTGAGGAAGAGGTGATCACGCAGGCAAATTAGGCCAGGCTATTCAAGGCATTGGAGATAGTAACTGTCACCTTGGCTTTCACCTGGAAGTAGATTGGCAGACTGTGTGGTGCACAAGTTACCCTGAGCTGAGGGAGGAACTTGCAGCTGGGACTTGGAAAACAAGTTCTGGAACCACTGCTGGGATTTAACACCAACATCCAAATGCCACTCATAATATCTCCTAGGGCTACTTCTGGGGTTGTTCCGTTTATTTTAGGGTTACCATACATCCTCTTTTTCCCGGACATGTCCAGCTTTTCAGCACTCAAACCCCCGTCTGGGGGGAATTGGCAAAAAGCCGAACATGTCCGGGAAAATGGCGGCTCTGCTCCTCCTCTGACTCTTCAGCTCTGTTTAAGAGCTGAGCTGCCCGAGCGCTATGGGCTTCAGGCAGCCCC
>NC_048299.1:243535016-243546680 GCF_013100865.1 Trachemys scripta elegans
GCGCCCCCAGCTGGGCGCTTCCCCTCCCGGGCTCCAGCTGCGCTGGGGAAGCGCCGGCCGGGGGCGCAGGGTCTGGGGGCTGCCCGGCAAACCTTGAAGCCGGTAGCGCTCAGGCAGCCCTTTCCGCGTGGCTGGGAGTGGGAGGGAGGAGAGGGCGGGGTTGGGACAGGGCTGGGGGTGAGAAATGGGCGGGGCCAGGACCCCATGGAGGGTCCTCTTTTTTTATTTATTAGATATGGTAACCCTATATATTACTCCTTGCTCAGGGCTATGCCTGAAGTTATAATTAGCCCCAAATGCTAGGATTATGCATTCAGAAATGGAAACTGCTCTTTTAAAAATATGGTCCATGATCTTTATTTTATCAGTGTGACCAGCCTAATTTTTAGAGCATCTTGTAAAAGGTGTTGGACTTATTTTGATAAAGGAAAAATACGCAAGAAGAATGAGGTTAATGTTTTTGAATATTTCCCCTCCAGAATTAATAGACAATTACATAAGAATTCCATGTGGGCACCTGCATTCATTACTTTCCCTTTTGCACTTGTTAAGAGTATTAAAAGTGACAGGCTGTGTTTTCTGATAATGATCACATTTAAAGCAAATGCAAACATGTTCATCGAATTTTCATCGGGTCATGTACTATGCTATCCCTTTATTGTCAGGCAAACAAATATATCTCATTGTTTCAGAACATTTGAGTCTGGAACCCTACTAATGTACGTATTTGCTGAATTAGCATTCACATTTCTTGTCTGTCATCCATCCAATGATTACAAAGATTAAAAAAAAAAAAAAAGAAAAAAAAAGAGGAAATGGCCAGGATACAGGGAAAATCATAAAGCTAAATACCTATTTGTGGATATTTGGATATATGCACACTAAATGCAGCTAGGTTTAAATTGGCAAGGAAAGTAGCATACAGTATTGGAGGCTTTTCTTATTGAGTACTACATAAATGCCAAGTTTAAAGTGTTGTTAAAAGCTCTCCAACCAAAAAAATATATCTACATTTTCCTAGTGCCAAATTCTATCAGGAAATGTGTACATCTACAGGGTTCTAAAAATTGTAGTTAGACTTAGTGAAAAGCTCTTCAGATTCCTTCCTTGACAATGAAGAAGCATGTTCTGTCAACCATGCTTGTAGGTTTTGCTGTCCCAGGCAACCTAAAAAAGTTGGATTTCATGGAGCCAGATCCTCAGATGATATAAATCAGCATCACCCAATTAATTTCAGTGGAGCTACACCCAATTGAGGATCTGGCCTGCACTTTCTCTCAAACAATTTGCTGTCCAGCCTATGCAATCCTGTTCTTTCTGTACAGAATAGCCTAAGGATCTAGGAAAAGGAGTTGTGGCTTGAGGAAAAGATCGCTCTACTTCCATAGACTTATTTGAAAGACTAGTGAGTCCTGGGAGTTTGGACAATACTTGGATAGGGGATCAAAATGTAGGAAGTCTAAAGTTGCAACAGGCTCACTGCCTTAAAAAGTTCAAAATTACAATTAGCTACTGAGCTCCAGGAAGAGTGAAACAAGTTAGGTCCTGTAGTTCTGGCCTAAGAAGCTTAAAAAATTGCTAACACCTTATAGAAAACTTTAAAAAGTTGTTTATGGACTAGCCCTTCCACTTATATAATATTCTATATATAATTACTTTATTATTGGGAAAAAGGTACACATAAACTATCAGTCTTTGCTTCTTAAGAATTCTGTTCATGCTGCTTATTGCCCATTTGAAGTCCTAATCCTGTATTTCTTTTTTGCTGTGAATGTAATTAATGTCACAACCAGCGGATTGTGACCTCAAGTAAGGAAGCATCAGTTGGAGCCAGTGAACTCTTTGGCCCCAGTCCTGTCAGTTGCCCCACAAGCATCTACTCCATCATCAGATACTAGCAGGATAGACGTCTAAGGAAGCAAAGATCTGTTTCCATGTAAATGCCTTTAGAAATAATGGCTATGAAAACTTCAGACCATGTATTTTATTGTCAGATGGCATTTTACTAAATGGAATGATTTAAGTTTTTCCATAAGGCACTAATAGTTCATTATCAATTTTTAACTCCAAACAACTTATCCTTCTCCTCAGTTGTCCTTTCTCTCCTCCCCTTCTCTCTGTACCCCTTATCTTCATTTTTATTTGTTTAAGTTAGGTGAGTTCAGCCTCCCCTGCTGGGTCTCCGGCCTAAACTGCCTCTTCAGTTGCTCATGCTTCCTGTTTGACACCTCCTGGCTCTCCCCACCTTTCTCTTTCATTGCTTTCATTTCCTGACTTACACTTTGGGATAAAATGAAGTGCTTTTTCCCCCTCTTTCTCTGTAAAACAATTGTGTTTGCACAAGCTCCTGTGCTTTAGTTAGTTTCTTGGATACTTCATGTCTACACAACAGCATACTACAAACATTAATATTGCTTCAGCTTGTTAAAGAATTACTAACATTACATTGCCCACTACCTAATATTAACAGGCTTAGGAAACAGTCACAAAGAAATCTACTACAAGTATATGTATTATTTAAAAAAAAAAGGATGTAAAAATGAATATGAGCTACAGAACAGGAGGAAGTAAAAATGTTTAGGTTGATGTGTTACATTACATCTTATGTATTCAAGACACTTACAATAATCCAGTTGTCATTATAGATTATAAATACGTATTTCACATTGGAAGGAAAAATCCTGCTGTAAATATTGTCTCTAGGCCAAACCACCTTCCTTTTACATCAAGGAAGTTGCATACACACATAAATGTGATCAGAATTTAACACTTATGTTTACAGATTTAGGCCCAGGTTCTAGTTAGGGTGAAGGGGGTGTATGCAACTTTTTCCCTTTGCATGTCCACACCTAGGGCAGCCATAGTTTTAATTTTTGTGAACCTGGAACAAAAGAACCTCTAGCCTATGCAAAGAGAATGGGCTGGTTAGGCAAAATGTGGAGCCCTACTCTCCAACCCACTTTCCTCTGAGCTGTCACAGCTGGGCATTCAGGTGAACGGTGCTGTAGAAGAAACTCCATATAGCCCACATAAGAGGGGAGTTTTTGCTGCATTTACTCAGAGTGTAGCGATGATCACTCTGGCATGAGTTCCCCTAAGCACTCTTAGTGGTGTTCTGGCTGCCTCAGCATCAAGGGAATCTTGCTTCCCTACTTCATGAAGAAGATGTGAGAAAAAGGGTGAGAAGCCCTCCATTGACTCTGGACCTTGTCCTCTTTTGTAATTTTGCCTCTTGTCCTCTCCCCTAACAATGGCTGCCTCATTATTCTGTCATACAATTTTGCCACCCTTGGTTCAAGAGGCTATTACTCTGTCCATCAGTGTAGGTTCTTATATTACTCCTGGGAGAAATCTGCGCCACTGTGCAATGCAGAATTTTGCAGAATTTCTCCCCCCTTTCCCCTTCCCCCCAGAAATGGACTGCAGAGCTTTGGCCACCACGAGGGGCTGCTGGACCCGGCAGAGCCCAGGTTGCAAATGAAGGCAAGGCCGGGGAAGGGGAGGGAACTGGAGGGTTTCCAGCAGCTACAATTCCCAGCACACCCTGAAGGAAGGAGGTGGCAGCTGCGCACAGGAAACTCCATGTAAGCCCAGGACCCAGCATCAGTCTGTTTCTCCCTCTGGATCCCTGGGCTCTAGGAGGGTAGGGTCTGTGAGTGTCTGGGCCGAGGACCTGCAGCTGTCCTCTGGGGGGTAGAGGGTGTGAGTGTCTGGGCCAGGGGGGCCCATAGCTGGGGTCGGGTGTGTGTGTGAGTTTCTGGGCTGGGGGGTGGGGTGGCTGGGCTCTGGGGGGAAAGGGTGTGAGTGTCTGGCTCCCCGGCTGGGCTCTGGGGGGAAGGGGCAAAGAAGCAGGAACTGGGTTGTCATAGGAATTTCTTTAACTCTCTACTCCTGGGGGAATTTTTGTGTGTGTCTGTATTGTTACAGACATACTTGCTGACAGGTATTTTGAAATAAATTACCAAAATAATTGAAACTGGTCTGATTGTATAGTGTTATTTTGACAAAATTTTAAAATATTGTGCACAGAATTTTTAAGTTTTTGGCACATAATTCCTCCTGGAGTATTATATGGCACTCATCACTGTGTTAATCTGTAGCTTCAACCAACTGGAACAAAATTTCTTTCTGTCTAGTTGATCTACTCTCCAGCTCTTTTCCACCTCATTGTAAAGCATATCTTGTCTCCCTGACCCTCTGTCAATGATTATACAGTATGTAAATTTAAAAGTAAAGTGATTTGGGATGCACTTTGTATGAGACTACATCAGGGCTGGCGCAACCCATTAGGTGACCTAGGCGGTCGCCTAGGGCACTACAATTTGGGGGGCGGTGATCACGGCGGTATTTTGGAGGCGGGACCTTCCGCCGCCTCTGTGGGGGGTGGCATTTCGGGTGGGACCTTCCGCCGCCTACGGCAGCAGAAACGCTGGCGGCGTTCCTGGACTACATACACAGTCCTCCAAAAAGGGATTTGAATAGGAGTATTTGGGTGAGTAAAGACTACTGCTGTGAGTGGACAGTTTGGAGGCTCAGCCTTCTATGGGTATATTGTAAAATATATACACATGTAGTATAATGAAAACTGTACAAGGTAAATGAAAAGACTTGAATAAATTGTCTTAAATCAAGATTTCACACCATCTTACTGTTGCTATATTTTTGGCAAAGATTTTAATGAAAAATTTGCAAAAGCCAAATTAAATTTTGTGCATCATTTTATTTGTATTTAAATGCTGCTTAGAGGCCTTATCAGATCATTAAACCTGAAACAATTTAAAAACCTTTACTCTTCACATTCTGGCTCTGTGAAGTTTGACTTTCTGCATTCCGCACCAGTCGGATAATGAAACTAGAAGCCTTGTAGTTTCCCCCCTGCTCTAGCCCAGTGTTGGTGGGGCTGGTTTCCAGACTCTGGCTCTAGCTCTTGGATCTGTTGCTATTTTATGTTTAACGCTGCAACCATTGTGAGCGCCCTAGGAAGTGTGTGTGTGTGGGGGGGGGCGCAGCTGGGTCCCAGACGGGCTTTGCTTTCCTGGGGGTGCCAGCTCCTGCCTTCCTGTTGCTATCCGAGATGCGCTTGTTTGCTCGCTGGGTAGTTCAACAACAGAGGTGGGAGAAGGGTGCTGGTCCCGGAAGAATGTGTATAGTGGGGGTGCGCTGAGAGCCACTGAACCAAACTGTACATCCTGATGGAAAGCGCCTCAAGCCAGGGGTGCAGCAGCACTCCTCGTTCCAGCCACTGCCCTAGGGTGACCAGATGTCCCGATTTTATAGGGACAGTCCCGATTTTTAGGTCTTTTTCTTATATAGGCTTCTATTACCCACCAACCCCATCCCGATTTTTCACATTTGCTGTCTGGTCACCCTACCCTGCCCGGAGATGACCAAGGAGGCGGGAACACTAATGTCTCTCTCCACGTACCTCCTATTGCCAAGCCGGCGCCCGCTGCGCCTGCGCTCTGCACACCTGCGAGCCCTTGCGCTGGGAAAACGAAGCGGCGGCTGGTTGCGCTGTTCATATGGCAACGGAGCGGGAGCTGTAAACACGCGGGCTGCGCGGAGGGACCGGGACAGGGCTCGGACGCCGCGGCTGCGGCGGGGATCCTCTGACGGCGCCTCTGCGCTCCGTGGGACCCGCCGCGAGGGGGGCTCCCGTTTGCCTCGCCAGGCGCTGGGCACGAGGCGCGATGGGCTGTTCCAGCAGCGCCCAGACTCAGACCCAGGACAGCAGCCGGCCGGCTGCAAAACCCAGCGACACCAACGGGCTGCAGAAATGTGGTGAGCACGGGGCGGCCAAGCGGGGCTCTTCTCTTTCTGGTGTGTGACAGGGACTGCTCTGGTCTCCAAAGCCGGGCTAGGGGCAGCCCAGACCCCTGCACGGGGCTGCGCTGCTGCCCACTTCCTAAAGGGGGTCAACTTCTCCAGGAACCGGTGTCATTGATTATTGATCGCTGTTGTGATTTTATTATACCGTGTCCTTCGCTAGCACCTCTAATCCAGCCCCCCAAAGCACTTTGCAGAGGTGGATACAGGTGCCATCTCTGGCTGACGGAATTCTGCCATTTTACTTAGTTATCCAGAAATAAATGCTGTTTATGCAGCCAAAGATTTGTTTACAGAACAAATCAAAAGCTGATGGTCAGTGCCCAGAAGAGCAGTTTAGCTAGTCCGGTCCTGTACATATGCATGTGATTCTCTTACTCAAGTAGCTGTGCTGAGTTCGATGGGAATATTCAGGGGAATAAACTCATGTACACAAGTGTTTTAAAACTGGGGTTCAAATAAGTCATAACATATCAAAGGATGACAACAAACAAGGAAGAGAGAATTGCAGGAACACATCAGTCTAAGCGAACCTACTTTCAAGTTAAAAAGTAAATCCAGCACTTAAATGAAGAAGACGTCTTTTGAAACCAGAAAGCATATTTGTATCAAATGATTAAACTACTTGTTCTGCATTCCCAGAGTTCCGGTGAAGGTCACACCTATAATAATCATTCGGACAGGCACTGGCCACCCTAGAAATTTGTCAGCATGATTTCTGTTTTCAAGTGCTGTTTTCACAGATTTATAAACTGATTATTAAAAGTACTGGAACTTAGTATACAAAGTCTTAGCCTAAAACCATTAACTTTTTTTTTCAATAGACACTTTTCTATGGATAGCTTGAAATGTTAAGACTCCAAAAGAGTCATTAGATAAAATCTTAACTGCTTCCATTAGAGAATTAACACAAAATAAAACAAAAAAAATCAACCCCCCAAAACCCAACCTAATCTTATCTGCAAATTTGTGAAAAGCAATAATAAGGTTACTTTGTAGCAGCTGGTAAACCAACACATCAGCAGTTATTCCCCAAAAGCTGTGGGTACATTCCCATGGCAGAATTTCCTGACCTTCTCCAAGTCTAGACACAATTCTTCATCTATTATTGGGTGGTAAGTGTGGTTTTTGTAAAGCATAAGCTTTTTAAATTAAATTTCAGCTTCAGGCATCTTCCACATCAACTAAGACTGGCAGTAGAATTTTGTAAGCAACTTTGGGGAAAAAACAAAACTGTCACAAAGCAGCTTGTATATTTCAACTCTGGAGATGACAAATATTGACTATTTTGGACAAAACACAACCATTTATTGCCTTAGATGATGAAATTATTGTCTCATTATAAAAACTACTTTTATAACAGCTTAGTTGTCACTGATCTTAATGCCTGTCATGGTTCGTCATTCAGATATTTTATATTTATACTACCTTATGTTTCGCTTTTTCATGAATGTTGTCTGACCATAATTTGTCTTATAAAAACAGGCCTTATTGTACTCTAGCTGAAGTCAATGGCAAAAAGAGAGCAGAGTCGCATCAAAATCTGAGCCCAATCCTGCAATCTGATCATGTCACTAGAACTTTAAACTTTGATCGAGTGAGTGTTGCAGGATCAGGCATAAATATGACTGGATTTTCAAAAGCCTCAAAGAGGTACAAATCCCCTTGACTGTGGTGTTATCTTAGAAGCCCCTCCACTAGCTCAATCCCACTGGAGAATCACCCATACCCTGGGCTCATCCGCACTGTGTCAGATTCCACTGACAGTACAATTCCAATGGCTATACTGTAGTGCAGAATCTGTTTGCTAACACCTGCAGGTTTAACATTCAGGTTCTTTAAAAATGACAAGTGTCCATTAGAACAAATAATCCAATATTACAGTGAAAAAGTGGAAGTAAGAAATGATTCTAATATTTCCTTTGCACACAGTGGGAAAATCTCGTTCATGCAGATATGCTGTGCTTACACAATTCTTTTGGGCCTGATCCTGCTTGAATGAAATCAGTGAGAGTTTTGCCATGGACTTAAATGGGCCACTAATTTCATGAGGAGTACTTTTCTGACTTTCAATGGTACTTTTGATCTGAAGTGGCTTGGTGCTTTTTAAAATCCCACCATGAATACACAAACTGATGATATTTTTTATTTGTTGAACAGATTATGTGTGTGTATGTATGTGTATATATATATATAGAGAGAGAGAGAGAGTTTATACAAATATTCATACTTTTTCCTTGTGTTTTCTTCTGATTCTAAAGTAGAGAATCAATAAAATTGTGAATGACTATAACAGTATTCAGACTTTTTGAATTAGCTAATGTAGAGATAATTTTCACATTTTTAAATATAATCATTACACGTATTTTAAGGAATTACTGAGTAAAATACTTACTCTGAGTATCATCTGAAGAAGTGAGGTTCTTACCCACGAAAGCTTATGCTCTCAATACTTCTGTTAGTCTTAAAGGTGCCACAGGACCCTCTGTTGCCTTTTACTCTGAGTAATAATTTTTACCTTATTTTTGAGCCTTACTCTGCCCATGGATGTACATGGGTCACTATCATTACCTTCAGTTGAATGCAGTTTTTCAAATATGATTTATCTGTGATAATAAGGTGTCAGTTTTTGTTTTAATTAAATAATTTGTTTCCAGATTAGAGACAAATCCTCCTATCAGTCCTTTTGTATAACATCTTTTGAAGCCAGTGGTGGTTTGGCATAAAAATAAATTTCAGGACATAGTTTGAGATTAGGAGTTGATCCTGCAATCCTTACCCTTATGAAATCGATGGGCCCATTCCTATCCCATTTAAGTCAATGACAAAACTCCCACTGACTTCATTTGAGCTGGATCAGGCCCTAAGGAACTAACTGTGTGAACATGGAGTAGCCACATGAATAAAGTTTTGTAGGATTGGCTCCTCAGCCTGCTTAAGACTATCTTTCCCGCTACGTGCAAAGAAAATATAAAAATCTTACTTTCTCTTTTCACTGTATTATTTATCCCAATGGATGCTTGTCATTTTTAAGGAACCTGAATGCTAACCCTGCAGATGTTAGGACAAAGCTCTCAAGTATGGTACTGCCCTTGGAATTGCACTGCTGGTGGAATCTGACTTGAGGAAGATCAGCCTCCTATGCAGGTGATCATCCAGTGGCGCACAGATCTTGTATCACACCAATCCCTTGCTGCAGTTTCGACTTGTTGGAGCAAGTATTCAGCCTGCAGCCGGGTTAAGTTAGAGCAGCCCTGAGCAGGTGTACCCCTGATCTGCATTCTCTGTAATTCAACTGCACCCCAGGATCTGATCCTTAATTTTCTAATAATTCTCAAAGATGTCAGATGTAAGCTTTCTTTGAAAACAAATAATTTTTGAAGCTTTTAGGTTATTCTGATATCATATGTGAAAGTATTTAGTTTTCTGGGCCAGATCCTGCCACCTTTACTCACATTAGCTATCTACTATTCTGAGTACACCTCTACCCTGATATAACACTGTCCTCGGGAGCCAAAAAATCTTACCGCGTTATAGGTGAAACTGCATTATATCGAACTTGCTTTGATCCGCCGGAGTGCGCAGCCCCCCCCCCCTCCCCCGAGCACTGCTTTACCGTGTTATATCCGAATTCGTGTTATATCGGGTCGCTTTATATCGGGGTAGAGGTGTACTTCCATTTGCGGCCATTGGGACTACGTACATGAGTAAGGGTTTTCAGAATTGGCTCATTTCTTTGTATCTTGTGCCAGTGCTTTAAAGAATATTCCTAGATTTGACACATTGCATCTCCATAAACTTAGCTCATAACATTTTTAATAATTTCATTTTAGAAGTTATTTCAAAGACATTTTAAAATCAGTTGTGCTAAATCCTGGCCTTGGCATACATGCAGCGTGGAACTCAAATGCAGCTATGAGCCCAGTTGGTTTCTGTGCTGCAGAACTCTGCACATAGCTTAAGCATGGAGGAGTCTCTTCATGGTGGTCACGTGAGTGCTGTGGTAGCCAGCCATGCGCTCTCTGATGGATATAATCAGGAAATGGGGCCATCAGGCCAAAGAACTATTTCCCAACCACCATCACCAAGCCATACATCATAATGGGTGGAGGAGATGTGCACATTCCCTTATGCCCATGGAATAGGTTTGGGAGAGATTGTGCCTGCCCGAGAGTATAATTTTTCCAGTCATTCTCATGGGGCCTTGTGACTCCAGGTCACCCCTAATAAGTCTCCTCTGGCATAAGTGCCATACTCTAACACTAATAGGGTTGGATAAAATACGCACATAGGTAACTTAAAAACCTGCTTGTTGCACTTAATTTTACTGATATCCTTACCTGCATTCTTTAACTATGTGTTAGTAGGTCTAGTCATGATGCTGTTATAAGGACTTTACATACAGTTATTCCCCTGAGTGGATGAATACTAGCTGTAGAATAAAGGTTTTCTTTGTGTTAATTCTTTGCTGTTGTATTTTAGAATGTTTGGTTTGTTGTACAGTGTTAATAGCAGGTTTGTAAGGGAATAGTACTACTTTGAGTGCTAGGTGGAATAATGCAGACCTGGCGCACCTTTGTACAATGGAGCCCACTGAAAATTTTGATGAAATAATTTTATATTGTTCCTGCTGTTTTGGCCTACTTTGACAATGTGCTAAGGTCAAATTCTTTGCCAGTTTCATTCTGCAGCTGTCTCATTCTAGAGCTTCTATAGAAGAAATTTGTGTTTCTGAGCAGAAAAGAGGAGACTGGAATGATTGAATCTGAGATATTTCAAGTATCAGAGGGGTAGCCGTGTTAGTCTGAATCTGTAAAAAGCAACAGAGGGTCCTGTGGCACCTTTGAGACTAACAGAAGTACTGGGAGCATAAGCTTTCGTGGGTCAGAACCTTGCATCTGAAGAAGTGAGGTTCTGACCCACGAAAGCTTATGCTCCCAGTACTTCTGTTAGTCTCAAAGGTGCCACAGGACCCTCTGTTGCTTTTTACAGATTCAGACTAACACGGCTACCCCTCTGATACTTGAAATATCTCAGATTCAATCATTCCAGTCTCCTCTTTTCTGCTCAGAAACACAAATTTCTTCTATAGAAGCTCTAGAATGAGACAGCTGCAGAATGAAACTGGCAAAGAATTTGACCTTAGCACATTGTCAAAGTAGGCCAAAACAGCAGGAACAATATAAAATTATTTCATCAAAATTTTCAGTGGGCTCCATTGTACAAAGGTGCGCCAGGTCTGCATTATTCCACCTAGCACTCAAAGTAGTACTATTCCCTTACAAACCTGCTATTAACACTGTACAACAAACCAAACATTCTAAAATACAACAGCAAAGAATTAACACAAAGAAAACCTTTATTCTACAGCTAGTATTCATCCACTCAGGGGAATAACTGTATGTAAAGTCCTTATAACAGCATCATGACTAGACCTACTAACACATAGTTAAAGAATGCAGGTAAGGATATCAGTAAAATTAAGTGCAACAAGCAGGTTTTTAAGTTACCTATGTGCGTATTTTATCCAACCCTATTAGTGTTAGAGTATGGCACTTATGCCAGAGGAGACTTATTAGGGGTGACCTGGAGTCACAAGGCCCCATGAGAATGACTGGAAAAATTATACTCTCGGGCAGGCACAATCTCTCCCAAACCTATTCCATGGGCATAAGGGAATGTGCACATCTCCTCCACCCATTATGATGTATGGCTTGGTGATGGTGGTTGGGAAATAGTTCTTTGGCCTGATGGCCCCATTTCCTGATTATATCCATCAGAGAGCGCATGGCTGGCTACCACAGCACTCACGTGACCACCATGAAGAGACTCCTCCAT
>NC_048299.1:243550660-243581083 GCF_013100865.1 Trachemys scripta elegans
CTGCCCCCAGCTCAATCTATCACTTGCTCTCCACCATCACTCACTTTAACCGGGCTGGGGCAGGGCATTGGGATGTGGGAGGGGGTGAGTGCTTTCGGGGGGGGGGGGATGTGGGGTTTGGAGTGCGGGAGGGGGCTCTGGGCTGGGGCCAAGGGGTTCAGAGTATGGGAAGGAGCTCAGCGCTGGGGCAGGGGGTTGGGGTGTGGGAAGGAGTGTGGGTTCTGGGAGAGAGTTTGGGTACGGGAGGGGCTCTGGGCTGAGGTGGGGGGTTGGGGGTGCAGGAGGGGGTGTGGGCTCTGGAGGGAGTTTGTGTGTGGGAGGGGACTCAGGGCTCGGGCAGGGGGTTGGGATGCGGGAACGGGTTCTGGGGGTGCTCTCTGGGTGGTGCTTACCTGAAGCGGCCGGCATGTTCGGCTCCTTAGGCAGAGGGGCCAGGGGGCTCTGCGTGCTGCCCGCAGGCGCCACCCCTGCAGCTCTCGTTGGCCACGGTTCCTTGCCAGTGGGATCTATGGACCTGGCACTTGGGGCGGGGGCAGCATGTGGTGTCCCTGTGGCCACCCTGTACCTAGGAGCTGGACATGCCGGCTGCTTCCGGGAGTTGCGTGGAGCCAGGGCAGACAGGGTGCCTGCCTTAGCCCCGTTGCGCTACCGATTGTGCTGACCGGAGCCACCAGAGTCCTTTTTCGACTGGAACTGGACGTCTGGCAACCCTATGTGTATCCCAGGGTAGGATTTAACCCTCAGTACACTTGCTGTATGCATATTTGTGCTGTAGAAATTGTTTCCTTAGTCAATATCTGATCATGTAGGCCTGACTCAGACAAAACTTACATATTCAATATGCATTACGCATAGGAATGACAGATCTATTAAAAGAATAAGTTTTATACACAACTACAAACTGTCTTACAGGTTGTAACTAGAGCTGAGTGAATTTGTTGCTGTTTTTTTGGTTCAGGGGTTAAGCTGAAATTTAAAAAAAAAACTGATTTTTTTTAAGGCAAATGAGAGAACTGAAAAAAATCATTTAGGGTCAAATAAAATCTTTTGTTTAAACCAAAATTATTTGTTTCCAGTTTTTTTGGGTGTTTTTCACTCTCTTTTGTTTTGTTTTTAAATTTAGCTAAATATCAAAATAAAAATACATTTTTAATATGAAAAGTCCAAACATTATTTTTCAAAATAGCCAAGACAAAAAACACTTCCAATTTTTCAAAATATATATTTTTAGGGCTGTCAAACGATTTTTAAAAATTGCAATTAATCACGAGATTATAAAAAATAGTCACAATTAATCACAGTTTTAATTGCACTGTATACAATAGTAGAATACCAATTCAAATTTATTATAAATATTTTTGGATTTTTTTTACATTTTCAAATATATTGATTTCAGTTATAACACAATACAAAGTGTACAGTGTTCACTTAATATTATTTTTATTACAAATATTTGCACTGTAAAAAAGAAATAGAAAAAACAGTATTTTTCAGTTTACCTTATACAAGTGCAATCTTTTTATTGTGTAAGTGCAATTTACAAATGTGGAATTATTTTTTCTTTTACATAATTGCACTCAAAAACAAAACAATGTAAAACTTTAGAGACTACAAGTCGAAGCATGAAGGGACATACAAATATTTAGCATATGTGGCATGTAAATACCTTGCAATGCCAGCTACAAGAATGCCATGTGCAACGCCTGTTCTCACTTTCAGGTGAGATTCTAAATAAGAAGTGGGTGGCATTATCTCCCATAAATGTGAACAAACTTGTTTGTCTTATAGATTGGCTGATCAAAAGTAGGACTAAGTGGACTTGTAGGCGCAAAAGTTTTACATTGTTTTACATAATCATAACTATTTTTTAAATCTAGTTAAATTATTTTGCGTTAATCACTTGTGTTAACTGTGATTAATTGACAGTTCTGATTTTTTTCCTCCTTTGGCCAAAACTATTGGCTGAATTGGCAGATAGTTTTGGTGCCCTAAAAAATGCATTTTTCAGCGAATTTACTATTCACCAAAAGCATTTCACCAAGCTCTAGTTGCGACATAATTGTACAAGTGCTATCCTAGTTTAATACTGATCTATTTTAAACACTTGTTCATTAATGTAATATTTTCTCTTTTCTTTTTATTACAATAAATAAAAGCTACTTCAGATGAAAACTTTCCAACCACAGAGGAAAATGAAACTATTCCTGACCAGACAAAGTTAGACCCAATGGAGGAGGTGGATCTCACACCTGGGGAAACAAAACCTAGTGAGAATCTTCCAGCAGAGGAGCCAGAAGTTTTGATTCCAGCACCAGCAGAATGTGTTAATTCTAACTATAAAAGAGTGGATCTGGAGGGCACTCAACCGCCGCCTGCGGGACCGGCAGAGGGCCCTGGGATACCGCCGCCTGCGGGACCGACAGAGGGCCCTGGGATACCGCCGCCTGCCGGACCGACAGAGGGCCCTGGGATACCGCCGCCTGCAGGACCGACAGAGGGCACTGGGATACTGCCGCCTGCCAGACCGGCAGAGGGCACTGGGATATCGCCGCCTGCCGGACCGGCAGAGGGAAGTGTCAGCCCTGTAACAGAAATCGTCAGGAAAGTACAAAGTAACGAAGACGACCAACTCATTGAGGGTAATATTTGTGCTTTTGCAGATTCAGGAGGCCAAATTCTGCCTTCAGAGACTTGTGTACAAGTCCTGTTGACTTCAGTCAATGTTGCACATGAGTGTGTGAGGGCAGAATTTAGTCCACAGAGTTCTGACACTGTATTATATGAAAGAATGTGGTTGGGAAAGCCTCATGCACAGAAGTCAAAATTGTAATAGCTGTAATAAAGCCTCTCAGCACTACCAGTTGTTGACTGTGCTACTTCATTTCACACTCTGTGTTTTCTGTGTAGATAAAACATCCCTTAGACTCTTCATTTAAGTGCTATGGGGTGTTTCTTTGTAAAGTATTATTGCTCAATATCCACAAATGCCATATCCATTTCACTACATAGCTGATGTAAATATTATTGTAGTGTTATCCTTGTGGGGGGAGTGGGATCTCAGCAAGCTATAGAAAGGAAGGGTCGTTCCATGTATAGTTTATTTGTAAAGCACTTATAGATTGCTGGATGCAGTTATTCTAGAAGTGTAAGTAACACGGGCATCAAGCTAACTGCATAGAAAGTCCTTTTACCTTGCAGGGAGTCAATGGGTCTCTTTGAGAGAGGGTAGCAGAAGTAGTCTTTGCTATGCTCTCAGTTATTATACTGTGGGGCATATTTCTCCCTGGTGTAACTCTATTGGAGTTACACCAGGGATGCATTTGGCCTTATAATACAGAGTTCTGCTTTCTATTGTGGTGGTGTTCTACCAATTCAAAAAAAAAAGAGAGACAAGGTGGGGGCGGGGGAATGGGCAGAAGGGCCATTTTACAGGGCTAGCTGCTAGAGAAGCAGAAAAACACAGGAGATATGAGTGTAAGAAAAGGAGGAGCGTGGGGTACGGTTTCTCAAAGAAGAGGAAAAGTAGATATCTGGGGAGAAAAATCATATCAGGGAGTGTGGGTGCCTAACAGAGAGTATTTGCAGTGCCTCACAAAGGTGGAATATGCATTGAGGGCCTGGGGACCTCATGGAAGGGGAGAGTGCAAGGTGAGGTAAGTTATCTCAGGAGAAAGCTGCTCAGTGAGTCAGAGATTCAAGGGAGTATTTACACATGAGGGCAGAGTATCCCGTGCATGGATTGGGTTTCTCACTGGCAGAGTAGCTTAAATTAGGGATCAGGTGTCGAATAATAAGTGGCAATTACTCATTAAAGAATCGGATGCTTCATGGAGAGGCGTTCCCTAGGGAAGCACAAATGGGTGGCACAAAAGGCATGTTCTCTGTAGGAGAGCATGCCACCAACAGCCTCTCCCACTGAACATTCCTGCTGAAGAGGCGGAAAGGTCACTTCTTCAAGCAGAACTTAATGGCACATGCAGTCACTTGGATACGTAGCGTCATCACCCATAAATATGTTGGCTGTCCTGAATCTATGTTGTGAACCTTACACCTCACATAGGAATATTTGAAGTACAGGTGCTGCCTTCTCCACTCTTATGTATTCTTGTTTAAGAGAATTTGGAGTCTATTTCTTCATGAGATGGTAATTTATCTCTATATGTGTTAAATTACTAGAATAAAATACTTGTGTTGCATAAAAGTTATATGGCTGACTTAGTTAGGTTGATTACTTGATTATTCCATTAACTGGCCCTTATTAGTTTACTGACATGATATTGGAAGCAGAACACCATCTAGTAATCCATGTAGCATGGATCCTGTATTGGGACATTTTTAAAATCAAGAAACTGATTGATTGTTTGAAGGACTGATATGGGGGTTATTTTGACCATCTATTCATTGTTGTTCCCCTTCATCTCAAAGCAGGATTCCTTTTTGGACAAACTCTGTGTACAGTTTTGCTGATGTCTGTCTCAAAATGGTACTCTTCCACATACTGTTAATTTGTGTGTGTGCTCGCACACGCACAGGGAGGAGGGTTCTTTCCATGTATTTTGTGATGATTGGGCTCCTCTATTTAATTACAGCATGGTTTTTTTTATTTTCTTACTTCACTGATACTACTAAGAGGGATGACAGTGAGTCAAATAATTAGTTTTATATTTCAACCGTAACTGGACGCTACCACTTTTTTTTATTTGTGTTGTTAACTTAAGGTTATATATTTATGATCTTGATAACAATATCTATATTAAAAGTTTATAGTAAAAATCATAGTTACCTAAGAAAACAAAACCAGTTTAAATATGACATCAAGCCTCAGGTCAGAGTGCTCTGAATAACAAGTGAAGCAGGAGCATTTTACCTCCACAATTGTAAGTTGCATTTGAACGTTTCTTATCTATTGATTCATTCAGTTGTTGATGTATTTCTGTGTCTGTAAAAGCTCTTGCAGGGCTGACAAAACCAGTCAGCCATGCAGAAAAGAGCTGAGGGCACTTAAGGGTTAAGGGTATCCTAATATGATATCCATGGTTACTGTTTCCAGGTGAGACGGGAGAAAAAGTGGAAACTGAGAAGCACAGTGAGCTAGTAAGTGAGGGGACTGAAACAAAAGAAGAAGAAGAAACAGGAGAAGCTGTGGATGCTACAGCAGCAACAGAGATAGGTATGTTGACAGAGAAGTGAAGGACCATGTGTGTTATCATTTAAGAGACAGAAAAGGTGTACAATGTTAATGTACATATCTTTCATTATCATTGCATTCTCAATTTGCAGCTGGTGCCTTCTGATTTTAACACGGGAGGCATAGTTATCTTAAAAGATGTTTTTTTGGGGGGCGGGTTTTGGTAGCAATCACATGTAAGTTGTGCGTTCTATCAGGTCTCATTTATATAATGTTCCTATAACCAGTAAATCATTCCCTATTTGGCAAAAATGGTAGACTTTCTCTAATGCACAGGCCTGGAAAATTAGATGTTTCATTAAGAGCATGAATCCCATAGTTACTATTTGCTAGACTTGTTCTTATGAATAGTTTATTATCACAACTCTGAGATTTCCTTTCCATGATGATCCGTCATTTTAGATCCTCCTGCTTTTTGTTATTAGCAGCTGAATTCAGCAACATAACACTAGGATAAGTGCAAATTCCAGAGTCAGTGCAATCATGTGGGTAAGTAGAAAGCATTAGCTGATGAGAGAGTGTTTAAAAACAAATAAATGAAAAATAATAAATGTAGGGAGATAAGAACATAACTCCTGAAGAATTTAACTTTACACTCATTTACACAAATTATACATCTTTAATTTCCATCATCGCACTGGCACTTCTTGGGAGTATTTCCTCCCCCTTGCTGTTAAACAGAGGGTCCCATATTAACTTTAATGGAAGCCGGTCACTTAAGGCCAGATTTTTAGAGGTATTTAAGTGCCTAAAGACCCAGATAGGCTCCTCATGGGGTTTTCAAAAGCACTTAGGTGCCTAACTGCCATTGATTTTTGAAAATCCCACTACATGCCTGTCTGTATCTTTAGGTGCTTAAATAACTTTAAAAATCTGGCTCTTAGGACCTGTTCCTGCAAACTCTTACTCCCACAAATAGCTATTAGTCAAATGAGTAGTCCTGATCATTCTGATTGGACTACTCACATGACTAAGAACTACTTGTTTAAGAGCTGATGGATCAAACCCTAAGACCTTAGGAATATGATAGTGAATTTCTCTAAAAACGGAAATCTATATGATCAAAAGGAGCCAGAGGACTCAGGAGTATACTGTGGAAAAGAAATAGCCATATGCACACTAGACAATAGATTACTCTTATTTTAAAGAGGATGATTCTTGAAACCTTTATTATGAGGTCTTTGACTGTTCAGCTGTAGGATATTGTAGAGAAACTCAAATTGTGGATATGTCCAGAATAAAGAATGAGTATTGAATAGTTTGGGAGGGTAGCTTCCTCTTGTGTACAAGCAATATCAATCTAAGGTACTTATATGCCCCCGGTACTGTATTACCTGAACATCTCACACTCTCCTTGCAATACTCCCGTGAGGCAGGGAAATACCATTATCTCTATTTTACAGATGAGGAACTGAAGCACAGAGAGACTAAGTGACCTTGTCCAAGGTCACATACACCTCTACCCCGATATAATGCGACCTGATATAACATGAATTTGGATATAATGCGGTAAAGCAGTGCTCCGGGGGGGCGGGGCTGCACACACCAGCAGATCAAAGCAAGCTCGATATAACGCGGTTTCACCTATAACGCGGTAAGATTTTTTGGCTCCCGAGGACAGCGTTCTATCGAGATAGAGGTGTACTAGGTGGTGCAGTAGGAAATTGGACTCAGATCTCCTGTGTCCTAGGTTAGCACCTTAACCACTGAACCATCCTTTCTCTGAGCAGAAAACCTATATTTTCAAGGTTCTTAGCTTCTTCAGATTCCAAGTACAAATACTAGCATGGCCTAGTCTTTCCCATAAAGCTAAAGCCACGTGATCCTCCAGGCACAGAGGAGGAAAACAATTCTGTTTACTTGTCTGCATATAGTTAAGACTTTAAATCTGGTTGTCTGATAAGAAAACAGGATTGCCTGAATTTGAGCTATAGTCTCATTCTCTCAATTAAATTAAAAATGTAATATAGTTGCTGCTGTGATTTTCCAGAGGTATTTCTCTCATTCTGCATGTCCTGGTTTGGACTACTGTGCCAGGGCTTCTCCTTTTTATTCTCTTTGTTTTAGCCTGTCTGGGTGTCACTAAACAGAACTGAGACCATGTAATAATTTATTTTAAATTCACATGAAAATTCTAGCACCTTAAATAATAATCTGGTTAATGTCAATCTGTCTTAAAATCTAGATCTGATCATGCAGAATAGCACTGGTCCAGTCTTCCCTATTGCTACCTGATGGTGCTGTTGAACGCTTATTGCGATAATGTCCAGGAATGTGTTGATTACTGGTCCCCCTTCAAGCCAATAGAGAGTAGCCTCTGTGGGCTGAATAAGATGTTACTCACAACTGCAGCAAGTTCTGGATCATGGTTTAACCATGTATGTGCATAGATTTGCTTCAGTTAAGTTCACTGTGACCATCTTGTACGTTGCAGTGTTATAGGATAATGAAAACAGCTTTTCACCAAGAGCGATAAATCCTGAAAGGCATGTACCATAGTGGTTAAGAAGTTTGGGTAAATGTGCGTAAACATTGCCATTTGTTGCAGATTTGATATTTAAGTGCTATTTGATATTTAAGTGCTGGCGACTTCCAGCATAGGGCACTCACTTCCCTTCACACCTGTGTAATGTGATCTAGTACATTGTCAGTTTGTACAATGCCATAACATGCCAATTCATTTTTTTTTAATAGCTAGGCCACTGTGTAGAACCAAAGCATTGAAACCATATATGTGGTGACTGCTGTAGTCTGGTGAATATGGCATCTGTGTTCAATGACAGCTTTGCCTCTAAAGATCCAGAAATGTTTTCTACTTCAAATATGTCATCTCTAAGGATATGTTTTTGGACAAAGTGGCCAGAAGTTGCCTTTCATGCTATGCATTTCAGCATAGCACTTAGCTTTTGCAAAGCCTCATTTTCATTGATGACAGTTCAATGAAGACCTCTGCTCAATGTGCAGCTACAGTCAAAAAAGCAAACAATATGTTAGGATGCATAAGGAATGCGATGATGAATAGTACAAAGAATATAATGCTGTTATATGAATCAGTGCATGGTGTGGCTTTATCTGGAATACTGTGTGTGGCACTGATCACCTCATTTCAACAAGGATATTGCAGAATCAGAGGGGATTCATAGAAGGGTGACAAGAATGATCAAGGGTATTGAAAAATCTCATATGAAGAGTTAAAAAAGATAGGGATTGTTACCTTAGGATATGAATAAGAGAGGATGTGATGAAAGTTTATAAAATAATGAGTGATCTAGAAAAGGTAGAGTGAGAACGTCTGTTTTCCCTCTCTCATAACACAAAACCAAGGGACTATTCCATGAAATTAAAAGATGGGAAATTCAAAACTTGTAAAAGGTAATACTTTGTTGTACAATGTGTAATTAAACTGTGGAACTCACTGCCACAGGAAGTCATTGAGACCAAGAATTTGGCAAGATTCAAAAAGAGATTAGACATTTATATGGCTATAATAAGCCAATGTCAGAGACACGATACTGGACTAGATGACCCTTGAGTCTGATGCAGTATGTGAATTCCTATGTTCCTCTGATAATTTTCGATAATTGCCTTCAGTTCTCTGGCTTGACTAGCAACCAGTATACAGGACCAATCCAATATCTCAAAGGCATTAGCAACATGTAGTCCCAATATACAGCAACGTCATGGATAGTTATTATGTCTTTAAAAATAAATTGTTTTTTAGAAAGATAGGGATAATTTTTTTTGGAGATCTAAAATAGCAAGCTCAGATTGTGGTTGGTGCAGTACACAACAGTGTACCCACATGGACTCCCCCTCGAGCTGCTCATTTGTGTGTGACGAGTGTCACTGGTTTGTTTATGGTCACTGGTTTGTTTATGGTCTATTTCATGCAGTGATCTAAAAGCACCTTTCACATACATGGTCTTTCCCAATCTTTGCAGGAGGGTATTTGCTAGTAACAGCAGCAGTGCAACTAAAATTGAGAATGTAGGTGTGACGGGTTCAGTCACAGAGACCCACTTGGGACTGTCACCTGATGTGCTGGAATTACCTCTGAGCCCATTTTTCCTGCCAGCTTGGGACTTCAGAACCCTGCCTTATTGAGCCAGACACGCTAGCCTGCTGCAACACAGACCCAGGTCTGGGCCACGCCCCCAAAGCTGCAAACTTTAACCAAAAATTGCTCAGCAGGTCTCCTATCTCCAGCACCCAGACACCCAGTTTCCAATGGGATCCAAACCCCAAATAAATCCATTTTGCTCTGTATAAAGCTTATACAGGGTAAACTCATAAATTGTCCGCCCTCTATAACACAGATAGAGAGATATGCACAGCTGTTTGCTCCCCCTGGTAATTAATCACTTACTCTGGGTTAATTAATAAACAAGTGAGTTTATTAAGTATAAAAAGTAGGATTAAAGTAATAACAGACAGAACAAAGTAAGTTACCAAGCAAAATAAAGCAAAAACATGCAAGTCTAAGCCTAATACATTAAGAAACTGATTACAGGTAAAATCTCACCCTCAGAGATATTCCAATAAGCTTCTTTCACAGTCTAGACTCCTTCCTAGTCTGGGCCCAATCCTTTCCCCTGGTACAGTCCTTGTTAGTTCAAGCAGACATCTTAGGTGGAATGCAGGGGTGTTCTCATGATTGGTGCCCCCTTTGTTCTGTTCCACCCCCTTTTATATCTTTGGCACAAGGTGGAAATCTTTTGTCTCTCTGGGTTCCCACCCCTCCTTCTAACTGGGAAAAGCACCAGGTTTAAGATGGATTCCTGTATCAGGTGACATGTTCACATGTCCTGTGAGATCCCAGCCTCCATTCTTCCAGGGCTGGCCCACACGCACCCACGAAGGTTTGCAAGTAAACGGACCATTTACAACCAATTGTCCTAGTCAATGGGAGCCATCAAGCTTCCAAACCACCATTAATGTCCCACACTTTGCCTATTTACAATAGGATCTCAGAGTTATACTTCATATTTCTAACTTCAGATACAAGAACGATACATACGTACAAATAGGAGGAATATATTCAGTAGATTATAAGCTTTGTAATGATACCTTACAAGAGACCTTTTGTATAAAGCATATTTGTTACATCATATTCACACCTATAAGCATATTTCCATAGAACATATGCAGTGCAGCATCACAGTAGGTACATGCACAAAGAGGAGGGGGGATGGAGGAGGTGGGGATTGCTGAGGTTGGATAGTGGTTTTCTCAGGCCCTCCCAAAAGATCCTTCCAAATATACTACCAAGGGGCAAACTATTCAGGACGTATTATTTAAAGGGGCTCTCAAGATGACAGTCTCCCTTTAATATATATTTTAATATTCAGTGCATCACAAGTTAACTTTTTTTTATATATCTATTTCAGAGGCAATGAATAACGAGGAATGAGAGTCAGGTCTATATGGACTTCCTCTTCTTGGTCCTATCAGCTGTTCAAATGAACATTCTTTAATCTAATGGCTTTTGGGGGGAAAACTATCAGGATTTTAAAAAAGCTTTTATGGACTTCGCTACAAGCATTAACAAAGGGCACCAAAAAAAAAAAAAAAAAAAATTAAGTATTTTTCCTGAAGTCAAGTTGCCAAGACTTCAACAAGTAATTGAAATGTATGAACTTTTTACTTATCTGCCATAGAGTGCCTTCTATACACTGCTAATAGATTGGAAAGAATTGTCATATAAAACAGTCTATCTGCTCAATCTTCATTTAAGAGTTTTCCAGGTTAAAATGAGTAACTTAAAATCAATCTGAGGGGCACTGTTATAATTGGTATCAACTAGCATTATACAGGATGCAAAAGATACAGTACAGGCGAGTCTCATCTTACGCTGGAGTTACGTTCCGCTGTCAGTGCGTAAAGCGAAAATCACGTATAGTCAAAATTACATGGAGTGTAATGGCAGGCAGAATCACCTGCACTACAGGTACAGTATTCAAATTGTTATTTTTCTCTTTTTTTGTTTTTGTTTTTTGCCGACCGCGCAAAGCTGAATTCGCGCATGTTAAATGCGCGTAAGATGAGACTCGCCTGTACTGCATGTTTTTTCAATGTTAGTGCTAGATTGAGATCAGAAACATAGGTCCAGTCCTGATCCCAAACCTTACACAGGTGAGTAGTTTCAATGAGTGCATGGATACTCATATTTATCAAGATGCTCTAGTGCGTAGATATGTACAGGATTAGGACCTGATAGCACCCATTTAACAGGACCTGGCTAGATGCAACAATCAGTTTTTCAAGAAGATAAAGAATACATAGCATGTGACACCATCTGATAACAAATGTCTTTTGGTGACTTTAAAAAAAAAGTTACCGATAGGATAGCAGTAGCACATACACTTGGTAACTATTGCAGTGGAAGAATTATTGCAGTGGAAGAAAGCATTTAAAATATTTTATATTTTATTATATATTTTATGCTCATAGTATCAGTCCTGGCACCCCTAAGGAAGTACAAAAAGAAACTTTGCAATTTCTAAAACTCAGATGGATACAAATTATTAATAAAATTACATATAGACACTGTATAGTTTCTAAAATAATGATAAAATAAAATAATTATAAACATTCTAGCCACATTTTCCTGATAGTGTTATCTTTAAAAAAAAAAATTATACTGTGTGGATTCTTACTTGGTTTACAACATGCTAAATACTGCTCCTGAAGCTGAAGTTGAACAATGAAGCCTTTCAACATAAACTTCCTGTGGAAACAAGCCTTGAAACAGCTGATTTCATGGATGTGATAGAGGATATATCTGTCCTGATACTGAACAGGAAGAAAGACACTACTGATTATCGCTGGGACTGTGTTGGCAAAACTCTTTGGCATAAGAAATCAGAGGACTGCAGTCGGGGAGGAAAGATGAGGTTTTTCAGAATGGGTGAGCACTTATTGGCTCCATTTAGGAGGTCTTCACATAAGTGTTAAAGATAAACACAATTTATAAACTACTTAGAGACAAAGTCTGCATTGTGTGTGCACATCTGACTCCAGCTGGCTTTGGTTTGTGTTAAATATTTAGATTTATTTCCATTGCCTTTTAATTTTTCACTTCAGCTAATATTGGTCATGTTTGCTGTGTTATTTCTTACAGTCTTCTATTTCTTAATGTCCTGTTCAGACTATTGAAATTAACTATGTTTTGATTAAGATAGGAAACACCACCAATTTTAGGTTGGAAATACCCATTTTCCTTATCTGCAGCCTACATGTTGTATCAAGTCACAGTTGTTTTATGGGGTTCTATGTTCTTTGCAATTCCATAGATGAAACAAATGTAATCAGTTAAATTTTCTACTGAATATGCTGCTGTTTTAAAAATACTGCAGCTTTTACAAAACTCAGCTAAAATGCATGTCTTTTTTTTTTTTTTTTTTAATTTCTGTGGTTCGATGTTGCTGGGGCCTTTTTACTAGTTCTCTAATATTGGACTAAAATCAAATCAAAGCAACTGCCCCTCGTTACTTTTTTCTGATACACAATTCCAATATTGGCACAGAAATATTAAACATTTTTAAGGATTTAAATATACTAATAGTAATTAATAGTAGGCATTCCAGTCAGCAAGACCAGAAATAGTAGCAGCAGCAGCTTCGTTAGCTTTTTAAATGTAACTTTATAAATAATTAAGATAACCTATAGACTGCACAATCTCATTACCATGGCACTAACTGCATATCAGTGGCCTCTTCAAAGAAACAAGTGAAAACATCCATATACGTCACACCACACAACTTTTTTGAAATCATTTAACAATTTTTAATTGGAAGAAAAAGGACTGTGAGTCTGCCAATGTCTCAGCAATACTTGCCTTCCTCAAACACAGTCACTTCCTTGTGTACTTCATGATTACAGTTAGCATAGATGTTACTTCATCCCATCCATTCTAAAAGCAGAAAAGCTTTTCTGATTGTATGTGGAAAACAATAAACTGCCACAAAAACTATTTTTACTGTCCAAATTACTCTATCGCTACCTCCAGAAATAAGACAAGCACTAACATTCTAGTGCTAGTAATGCCAATGTTCTGTAAGATACCAATGTATACACTGTTACCTTACAAGCATCTATGCACAGCTAAGGCCCAGAGGGCCAAATTATGTCCTGACATACACCTCTGCAATCACAGTGAAATCAAGGGGGTTGCTGAGGACAGATAATGGTTCTTGGATCAAATAGTAATTACACCATGTTAAAGGTTAATGTTCGTATTTGCTGGTGTGATATGTTTACAAGGCCTACCTACGGAATTATGCCTGTGCACCTTAAAGGAGATTTTTTTTTTTTTGTCCATTTCAGTCTGAAAAGCCATTTTCAGAAACATTTGTAGAAAGAGCTAGTGTCAGGTCCTTGGACTTGGCATAAAATTGACTCATGCTGATAGACAGATCTAATGAGTCCTATTCGCTCCAACCAAGGGTTTGTGTATCACTTCATGCCAGAGGGAATGAGGGTCAGGGACAGGTCAGCAAGGGTAACCTTAGGAATATCCACGTTCATGAGCAAGATCTGGTAGGAAGATTGTTCATTTAGCCTCTTCCTGGGTGTCCTTTATTGTTAAGTTTGGACCTTATCCACTATGTGTGCGCATGCATATACCATCTTAGGAACACAATGAGAATGTCCCTTGCTTACAGAACTATTTTGCAGTCTGCTTAGCCAGATTCGGATATTTCATATAATGTCTTTTCAAATAAATATGGTAGTTGCTGTTGATATCAAGAAGGGTGAGGTGTTCTAAGCCCGGGGTTCTCAAACTTCATTGCACCGCAATCCCTTTCTGACAAAAATTACTACACAACCCCTGGAGGGGGGACTGAAGCCTGAGCCCACCCGAGCCTGAGCTTCACTGCCCTGGGCAGGGGGTGCAAAGCCAAAGCCTGAAGGCTTCAGCCCCAGGAAGGGGGCCTATACCGCGAGCCCTGCTCCCCAGGGCTGAAGCCAAAGCCTGAGCCCTGCCGCCAGGGCTGAAGCCCTAAGACTTGGGCCTCAGGCCGTGGCGCTGAGACTTCGGCTTCAGCCCCGGGTCCCAGCAAGTCTGTTAGTCCTGGCGACCCCATTAAAACAGGGTTGTGACCCACTTTGCGGTCTGAACCTCAGTTTGAGAACCGCTGCTCTAAGCATATAGGTGCTCTCAGTTGAGGATTAGTTAGTAATTTTGACAAGGATGGTAGTTTTATGAAAGTTAGATTATGTATATGGATTTTTATTTCTGCTTTGTTCAAGCTCTAGGGAATTTAACTATTTGGGGGAAATATTAAAGAACACACTGTAGCAGAAACTTATTTAAAATTTGTTTTACCTTCAAATTAATTTATTAGATAAGTAGGCTTGGCAGAATTTGATTTTTTTTTTAAATATATATAATTTTGACATTTTATATTTTTATTGATTTTTAAATTTTCACAGTTGTGGAAAAATATGGGATGGGAGTATCACCTGATAGGGCGGGTCAGACAATAATTATTTAATGACAGTGGATGTTGATTCAAAAAGTTAAAGCTTTATAACTGTTAAAACACAATTTGTCAACGTCACAGGAAATCTCCTAAAATCAAACTCTAATAAGTTCCCATGTAGTATTTTTTTCTTACTTTGCCTATCTGTACATGTTCATTATCATTGATGGAAATATTTTCCCATCAGTTTCTGTGTGTACAGTGAAATTGACCTTTACTGACATTCACCAATAAAAATCTAATCCTCCCAATCTTATAGCTCAATCACATTTAAGCACTTTTTTAAAAAAAGATTTAACTAGTGTTAAAATGGTAAATGATGTGTTATAACTGCATATTGCAAACTGAATTGTTAATATTGTGCATGTTATGTCCCCAAACCAGGAATGCCCTTATGTAAGTGCTCAGCTTTAAACACATTAATAATAATCCCATTGAAATCAATATGACTATTCCTGTGTTTATGTACTTTGCTGGATTAAGGCCTAAAAATGACAAAATGATATACTTATGATACCCATTTTTCATACTGAAGAATTTTGGATTAAAACATAATAGAAGTGTTCTTGCTCTCTTTGCCTTCTGTAAAAATAAAATGAGGTGATGTTATGTATATTGTAATTTAATTTTAAAAATAAAATGTTTAAACACATTTAAGACTGTTTTTTGAAGAACTACTTTAATAGTAAATCAAAATCTTTATTTTAAATTAGATTTCTTTTGCTGTAGAGATACAAATTTGGGCCCTGAATTTGCAAGGAGTTCTGCAAAGCTAAACCTCTTTTGTGGGTTAAAAAAAAAAAAAAAAAGTTACTTTCAGCATTTGGATTTTTTTCCCCCAGACTTCCTGTAGAAATGGTAATTCACCAAGTACATAAAAATACTTAACACATTTCTTACAAAGGGTTTGACATGCATCATCACTGGCCTCTAGAGCATATTCTTTCATGCAGCTCCAT
This sequence comes from Trachemys scripta elegans, assembly GCF_013100865.1. Classification (NCBI taxonomy): domain Eukaryota; kingdom Metazoa; phylum Chordata; order Testudines; family Emydidae; genus Trachemys; species Trachemys scripta. The sequence goes on from NC_048299.1 coordinate 243,566,293, forward strand.
CTTAAATTAAAACCTTAACCAGTATTTATATACAACCCGGAGGTACTTCACTGCAGCAGCAAGATATATGGGTGTTCTACCCTGGCACAGGGTAGGTAGTGCCTTGATGGTCAAACTGGTTTGGAATGTTGTGTTCAAAAATAAGAGCTAAGGGGCACACCGTGGTCCCAAAAAAACAAGATAAAAAGCTGAATGGTGAACTTTAGCCTTGGGTGATGTATAGAGTTAACTTGTAAACAGGTCTGCTATAAGCGTAGCTAGCTTTGGGGGTGTTGCTTGGAAGCACACCTACCGTGTAAGGTGAGTATGCTATGAGATAAAAATTCCTAAAGGAGGAGTATGTATCTCTCCTTTTCGTACTGTACTCTTTTGTCTTTAGGCAATAAAATTGGCTAAGTTTGGTTATTTTGTCTCTTGCACATTTTTTATAATGAACCACAAATGTAGTCAAACACTTGGCTACATTTTAAGCAATAGTCCAATATGATTTATTTTACTGATATAAAGTGCAGAGATGCAACATAACTGGATGAATGACAGTATCTAGTTACAGTCTGAATAGGGTATTTAAAGGTGTTAAAAAAAATCCCCCACTCCTAAAGAGCTGATCTTAGTTCAAAGCACTCTCAACAGCTGTACTGCCATCATAGTAAAATACACATGGAACCTAAGTAAATTCTTGCTGTCATATAGGATTATTTTCATTCACCCATTATGAGATAGAATAGAAGCTTTTTCTCAGTCTGAGCCTATAGCCATCAAAGCACTGTATGGGACAAGCATTTGTTTACATAAGATTGCTTACACCTGCCATTTTCTCAGGGCTACCATATTCCTTTCAGTTCTCCCTTGGAAAGCCTTTATGTACATAGACTCATAGAAATGTAGGACTGGTGGAAGGGACGTCAAGAGGTCATTAAGTTCAGCTCTCTGCAGAGGCAGGACTTAGTAAGCCTAGACCAACCCTGACAGATGTTTGTCCAACCTGTTCTTTAAAACCTCCAATGATTGGGATTAGATTACCATAGAATTATAAAATAAATCAATTGGAATATTAATATTGTACTTACATTTCAATGTATAGTATATAGAGGAGTATAAACAAGTCATTGTCTGTATGAAATTTTAGTTTGGACTGACTTCCCAAGTGCTTTTTATGTAGTCCGTTGTAAAACTAGACAAACATCTGAATGAGTTGATGTATCCCCGGAAGACCTCTGTGCATAGGTGCCAACCTTCCCTGGCGCCGATGGGTGCTCACGTCCCCCCGGCCCTGGCCATGCCCTGACTCCACCCTTGCCCCTCCCCTTCCCCAGAGACATCACCCTAACTCCACCCCTACCCTATTGGACCCCTTCCCCAAATCCCTGCCCTGGCCCCACCTCTTCCCCGAGTGCGCCGCGTTTCCCCTCTACCCCCCTCCCAGCACTTGCCACGCAAAACAGCTGATTCGTGCTGCAAGCACTGGGAGCTAGGTGGAAAAAGCGGGCACGCAGCACGCTCAGGGGAGGAGGTGGAGGCAGAGCAGAGGCGGAGGTGAGCTGGGGCAGGGCAGGGAGCTGCCGGTGGGTGTTAAGCACTCACCAATTTTTCCCCATAGGTGCTCCAGCCCCGGAGCACCCATGGAGTCAGCACCTATGCCTCTGTGTACCCCCTGGTTGAGAACCAGTGGGATATAGTATTGTTTGTTTAATTGTTCCAGTATCTTTTCATTTATTGAAGTTATGCTGATTGGTCTGTAATTCTCTGGGTTCCCTGGTTCCCGCTTTAAAGATAAATACTCGTTGGGACCTCACCTGTCCTCCATGAGTTCTTGAAGATAATTGCCAGTGGTTCTGAGAGTGCTTAAACTTACCTCATGGTACTTAAGGAACAAGTTAAAGTCAGCTGGGCCTAATGAAATGCATCTAACTTATCTAAACATACTTTAACCAGTTCTTTCCCTATTTTGGCTTGCATTCCTCCCCCCTTGTTTAATATTAATTGTATTGAGTATCTGGTCACCATTAACCTTTTTAAGTGAAGATGGTAGCAAAACAGGCATTAAACTTCTCAGCCTTCCTGATGTAATCACTTATTAGCTCTCCTTCCCATTAAGTTGAGGACCTACACTTTCTTTCATCTTTCTCTTGCTCCTAATGTATTTATAGACCCTCTTCTTCTTGCCTTTTATATCCCTTGCTAGGTGTAACTCACTTTGTGCCTAAGCCTTTCTGATTTCATCCTTACATACGTGTGCCTTCTTTCATGCTCTTAGCAAGTTGTCTGTTTCCACTTCTTGTGGGATTCATTCTGATTTTCAGGTCATTAAAGAGCTCCTGCCAGAGCCATACTGACCTCTTACTATTCTTCCTACCTTTCATTTGCACTGAGATTATTAAAGGCACAGCTACAAACTATGAGAAACTGCCAGCTCTCCTGGACTCCTTTAGCGGTTAGATTTTCTTTTCATGAGCCCTTACTTATCTGTTCTCTGAGTTTGTTATAGTTGGCTTTTTTTGGAATCCATTGTCCTTATTCTGCTGCTCTCTCTCTTTTCCTTAAATCATGGTTTCCCTGAAATCATTTCATGGTGACTTTCACCTAAAGTACCTTCTACTTTTAGAGTTACAACCAATTTTCCCTAGTGGTTAGAATCAAGTCTAAAATGGCTGTCCCCCTGGCTACTTCCTCCACTTTTTGAAACAAAATTGTCCCCAATACGTTCCAAGAACTTACGGGAAATGTTGTTTTGCCATATTGCTTTTCCAACAGATACCTGGGTAGTTAAAATTCCTCATTAGTAGCAGGTCTTGTGTTTTGGATATTTATGTTCTAGAAATGCCTCATTCTCTTCCAGAGTTGATGGTCTATGGTAAACCCCACCATGACCAATCCCTACCAATCCCATTTCCCCCCCACCTTTTTTCTTTACCCAGCAACTTTAAACTGGGCTGCCACTCACCTCCTTTTGGATCTCAGAATAAATGTACATATTCATGATGTATAATGCAATACACAGGCATCAGCTTCCTCCAGGCCTGGAGGTGCTCAACTCCAACCCCCTCCTCACCTGCACCCCTTTCCCCAAGTCCCTGCCTGACTCCTTCCTCCAAGTTCCCACTCCACCTGTTCCCACCCCATCCCCACTCCTCCCCCAGTACCTCCTGCATGCTGTGGAACAGCTGATCATGGCAGGCATGAGGTGCTGGGAGGGAGGGGGAATAGTTGATCAGCAGGGGCACTGGTGGATAGGAGGTGCTAGGGGGGGAGGAGAGCTGGCTGCCAGTGGGTGATAAGCACTTCCCTTTTCCCCCCTTGAACAAGCTCTACCCTTTCATACCAATAGTCCAATCATGAGATTTCTCTCTCGCTGTTGCCAATTACTTTTATTACTACTTATCTGAAATACTTTCCTCGTGGATTGTATTTTCCAAATGGACAATCTACTCTAAATGCTCAGTTACTGAGGGATAATCTACACTCATTCCTATATTTTGCTTTCTACAACCAACTCTCTGTATAACTTTTCATGAGTCATGTACCCACATATTTGGATTCTAATATCTAAACTGTATTGTTTAAATGTATTCACCTTACTATGGGTTATTGCTGATTAAGCACTATATGTATCTTATGACTTTTTAAAACAAATTTTGTATTGTGGATAAGCTAAATCCTATACCCCGATGTACAGATACTCTTTTCTTAACCTGTGTATTATATAATTTTTTTTTAACATTAGCTTTAATAAAATTTAACTAAAAGTTCTTCCTTTTATTCCCCATACTCCGTACATTTGTGTAGAGACATCTTAGATGTTGAGCAGGCTCCCCCCCAGCTTTCCTTCTTGTTGCTCCTATGACCTTATTATAATTTTTCATGTCCTTCCCAATCTGTAGACATGTTAAGGTAGTGTTTTTTTTTTTTTTTAAATGGTTACTAGTGGGCTGTTACCTGCCCCCTTTCAATCTAGTTTAATACCTGCTCATTAGGTTGGCAAGTTGGTACATGAAGATGTTCTTCCTCTGCCTGGTCAGATGGACCCTATCTCTTCCCAGCAGACTTTCTTCTCAAACAGCATTCCATGGTCAATGAAGCAAAAGCCCTCCTACCAACACCAGGTGTGCAGTCATGCATTCATCTCCAGGATGCACATGTCCCTGCCTGCACCCTTAACTTCAGTCTGGAGATGGAGAACAGAACCTGTGCCCCTGACTTCTTCACCCTAGGTCTCAGAGCCCTGAAGTCGCTGCTGATCTGCTGGGAGTGAGACCTGGCAATATCATTTGTGCCCAGCTCGATGAGCAGCATGGGTTAGTAGTGAAAGGGACAGATCTGCTTCAGCAACCTTTCCATAACATCTTGGAGGCAGGCAGCACACCTCCCCGGACATCATGTTGTCATACCAAGAAAGATAAATGCTTATTTTTAAATGAAAAAACAAAACAAACAAACAAACAAAACAGATTTGTTCCCAAAAATCAGAGACCACCATATTTAATACAAGAAATTATGGTTTATTCCCATTAGATAGACAAAATCTAGCTTTGGGGGGTAATATGTACTCATTATCTTTAATTAAAACAAACAAGGTCATTCAAAATTCTACTTGTAAGCTTTCAGATACCTGAAGCTGTGCTAAAGTTCAAACAAATTAATTTTCAACTGATTTACATGAGTTACTCATACTTCTGCAACATAGTGTGTGTTAGTTTTTTTCTAAAGAGTCACTTCTAAGATAAATCAGATCTAGATATATAGGTCCAGGATCTAAATCAACACTTCAGGTGTTCAAAGTTCATACAGTGAATCCCCAAATATGTATTTTCACCTCTGTGCTGCAGCAAATCAGGTTTTCTAGTTAGAAATGCATGAACTCCCTCATTTATAAAAATATTAAGTGATGTATTAAAAACCCAGGTCTATGATTTATAGCTAGAGTGCTAGCAGGATTTCTAAAGGTAACAGCATATGCTGTTAGTTCTGCAAGTTACCACCAATGTAATTCCCTGCCTCCATATATTTTGAGAGTTTGTTCATTATTGGATAACCTTACCTGAAACAACCATTTAGGAAGGTAACAATACCCAGCCACCACTACAGATTAAGGCCCCAGTCCTGCAATGAGCACAGACAAACCCTGAAACCAGCAGAGCCCCATTGATAATGGGGCAACACAAGGGCACAGGGATCTGCTTGCACAGAATTCATTACATGATTGGCGTTTTAGAGAATGCAAGATCCTGCAATTGACTGTGCAAGGTGCATCTCCATGGAGCTTCCATGACTTCCATGGGGGTGAGCCCACAGGCAGCCAATTGCAGGAACAGGGTCTAAGCCTCAGACAATTAGTAGGGTATTAGAGTATTGTATTTATAGTCATGCTGATGCCTCTTGGATTGGTCCCTGGATGGCTACAGCTTCAATCTCAACTCGTGCATCCTGTGGGGAAAACATTGAAGCAGAACAGGAATTTAGAGACCTACATTTTTAAAAAAAAAATTGAGCATAGTGCCCTTTAGAAAAAAAACACCTTGGAAAACCACAGATTTTGCTTTTGCAAAGAGGTTTCTTCTACAAATCTTGATTAATTTTTTTGTATTAGTAATTTCTTCAGCAATGTTAATGAAAATTGAAAGCTTTCTTTTAATCATTCTTCCACACACAATAATCCCTTATCCCTGAAGAGATGTTTCCTCCCCTTTAATGTTACAATGTGTGTGTGTGTGTGTGTGTGTGTGTGTGTGTGTGTGAGAGAGAGAGAGAGATTACATATTTTAACTACATAAGAAAAACATCTTTCACTAAAAACAAACTATTCAGGAGTTAGCTATGAATGAAAATCCTCCAGCTGCAGGAAGTTGAGAGAGAGAAAGAGAGAATGAATAGATATTTATAGAAGAACAATTGCCACTCACTTTCGGCAAAGCAACAACCTGGTAGGCGGCTCTGGCTGGGAAGTTACTCCTGAAAACTACAGTTTAAAAGATAAATAAATAGTTTAACTTTGCCCTGCAATACACAGTTCAGAATTATCTATAGAGATACATATACACATTAGAACACTTACAGTTTAACAGCTAAGAGACAAAAATTGCTGGGTTTTTTTTTTGCCTGTTATACAATCTCAGTAATTTATGTTTTCATGATCAAGAAGAACCAGATCAGCTTCTCTTGTATGATGCAGCCACTGTTTATACCACTGGCATAGAATGGCCCAAAGCACCAGCTTACTTGCCCCAGGAAAGGTCACCACAGTATATGGGTGATCTTCCAGAGACATAGTTGATGTGGGGGCTCTTATATCCAAATGAGCAAGGAAAAGGGGCCCCAGACAAAGGACGGGCATCGCATGGCATGGCATTGTGCGCGCGCGCACACACACACACACACACACACGCGCGCGCCAGCCCTGCACAGAGCAGCACCAGGATCAATGGAGAGCAAAGGGGAGTTTTCAGCCACCTTTATATAGTATGCCCTAAACTGCACTCCATACAGTTTAACTGAACTCCATGATTGGGCTCCTACTTTGAGGATACCTAGCTAACAGAGTAAGATCTGAGTAAGGTATTATACTGTGCAAATTCAGCTGTTTTTACAGCTTTTACTAGCAAGTTTTAATTCTATGATCAGCACCTGATAACAAGGTCTTGTTACTGAATCAGGTTAATAAGTCACAATGAAAGAGCAAACACCAAATGTGTTAATGAATTACAGCTACATGGGAGCCTGGTAATGAGCAACTAGGTATTTAACTGTTCTGCATACTGTACATATGCCCATGGAATTGCATTTTGACATACAAAAGAGAGACTACTTCAGATTCAGAAACCACATCTACCATAAAAGAAAAACAGTTATTTGAGGCCAGAAGCTGCTATTGATGTAAAAATTGAGTCAACACATATTTGGATTATACAGATAAGTATTCAGGGTCCCACGTTCCTTTTTCAAAATGCAGAATTGGGCCCTTAAGAATCTCCTACCTCAATGTACTCTAAATTTTACCAACTATCCTTTATGTTCTCAAATAGGAATGGTGTCATCTGTAATACTTGTACTAAACAACCAGCCTCCCACCAAAGAATTCAACAGATTATTTCAAGACAGCAACAAATAAACATGCACAACCCCAGACAACCCGACAAATTAATCATTTGAAGGCTGCCTACAGCAGCATAACATTAGGGAAAATACAATGGTGTGCATGTAGAATTGTAAAAAGTCTGCACATATTTGGCTCTATGAATACAAAGGACCTGATTTTTACTAGCCTTTGCAGCGTTTAAGAGGCATACCATTAAGCTATGCTCAAACACTGCTAGTTCTCATTGGTACAAGATATACATTCCCCATTTCCTCCTCTCATATGGATTCTAAATTGCTGAGAGAGAGAGAGAGAGAGAGCCAAGAACATACCAAATTAACTTTCATATTTATTATTCAGCCACATTGAACTGAGCTCTCTGTTCTGAGAGAGCCCCTCTTTACAAGTTTATATCACAGACAATATTGTATTTGCCCATCTCAGAGTGGTGCTGTAAGAAGAATTAGCTGAAGTCTAAAGTGTTACGTGAGGGCTATTTTTTTTATCTTGTTGAGTCTATAAAAAACAATTTATGCACAGAGTGTTAGAATCCCACAATGTTAGGGAGTGGGAAATTTTGTTTCTCGCTTTTTTCAGATAAACTGGTAATCCAGAAATAGTCCTGTAGCACCTTATAGACTAACAGAAGTATTGGAGCATAAGCTTTCGTTGGTGAGTATTAAGCTTTCGTATTCACCCACGAAAGCTTATGCTCCAGTACTTCTGTTAGTCTATAAGGTGCCACAGGACTCTCGCTTTTTACGGATCCAGACTAACACGGCTACCCCTCTGATACAGTTTATCTGAGAGAACTGTAAGACCAGACACCCTATCAACTACATATGTGAGCAGGTTCAGAGTGCAAGTTTCCATTCTGATCCATTTGTTTTGGCTGTCATATGAAAGTAAGTATACAGTTCCAATGTCATCCACTTTTGATAAAGCCATACCCCTCGGGGTGCGGGAGGGGGAGGAAGGGGGGGGGGTTTCTACAAAGCATGGAAGACATGTAAATTGGGAGATCTGCCTCATTGAAGGATGAAGTAGTATAGCAGTGTCAGTTAAACGCTGAAGCTGCCCTTCTCATACACCAAGTTTTGTGGATCTACAGTATGACTGACACGGTCATCTGGCCCTATGATTTGTGTAACGTAGGTATGGAATTTGAATCCTATTCATAGTCCTTTTTACATATGGACTATTAAGAGCACATTAAACTGAGAAAGGCAGAGATTTAGCTAGCAGGAATAATCTGAACACCTGAGTCATTGGGAAACAGACATCTTTTTCTGAAGGACTAATATTCCTACTAAAGTTACGTATGAACTATGCTTATTTCTAAGTCACTTTCCTTTTTGTTTTGACTATCCAGTTTCAACCCATACCTTAAAGAATGTCAAAATAGATGGTCATTAAGTTTTGCTCTTAGTGAGCAATAAAACTGTACAAGAGACTGCTAAAATGGAAACAAAACATCCACTTACACTGCTTGTAGATTTCATTAATATCACTGAAGTCCTTCATGTCAGCCATCAACACAGTAGTCTTTACAACTAGAAGTTACACAAATGCAGATATTATGGAGCGCTGAGTTGTATGCAGCATGAAAATCCCAGTGCATTTCTTTAATATTCAGTTCTTACACTTCATTTTACCTCAAGTGATAAACCTCACCCACTCTGAACACTGACATCTATTATTAAAATAAAAATGAAGTTAGATCCACTCATACCAACTTATTACACTAGATCATGACATTTTAGAAACAGTGAAGTGCCCTGAAACTCAGCATGCACTACTGCTTTCACAAGATTTTTTTCCTAATTAAGTGCAGTGTCAGGAATTTTCAAAGGGGCACACACCTATAGACTCACTTCATGCTTTCAATGCCACCTAAAGGAAATTAATGGGAACTGGGCGTCCCTAAAGCAGCTTTGAAAATCGTAACCTTAAATTCCTTTGCAAAGCTCATTTCTTCCATGAAGTGCACGTGTTACTGTACCCTAAGCCACTGCCTTTCCAAGGCATTGTCTACACTATGATTTTTTGTTAAACCCCCTTTTAAACCCTCCCTCGCCTTTCCCATTGCTACTGCTGTCTCAGCGCCACAGTTATAGCACTAGTGTTGGCAGCATTATAAGCCCCAAGGGTGGGATTCAGAAAGGTATTTAGGCAGCTTGAGGCCAATGGGAAATAGGAACCTAAATACCTTTCTGAATCTCACCCCAGTTCCTGTAGACCTGCTCGGAGTTGGGTTAGAGGACAGGATGCTTAAAGTGACAGCCACCATCTGGAGCCCTCTCTATAGATGGTGCTGAAAACAGTAGCATCACTATTCAGAAATTTGGGGCAAGGACAGCCTAGTGTACACATCCCTCAAATAAAAGTCTTTCCCTGGGTTTCCCCAGGTGTACTGGGTTGTCTTTTTCAATTTTTAAATCCTTGGGTCTAGGATCATATTTTCTTTTGTATCACAGCTATAAGCACCAATTGTGTATTCAACAAAAGATTCCCTTAAAAAAGTCACTTTATTTTCTTCTCTAAATAAGATACTTGGACATCTCTACTATTGTTATGTAGGCACTCACCATTGCAGTAGTCGCAGCCTGCAGCCTTCAGGATTTCCCCTATATTTTTTAGTGCCTATCGAGAAGAAAAACAGAGCCTTGAAGTACTGACATTGTTAAAGTTATAGCTTCTCTACAAACCAGCACCAAAGATGTAGCTATCAAAGTTTACTCCAGACAACCTCAGATGGTAGCCAACCTTTTCATTAGACAAGAAAGGTAGGTTACGAATCATCTTCCACAGTGACTGCACTTCCAGCAGGGCTTCCATTTTTATTCCTGATTTAACTCAGGAAAAGGCACATACGTAAGATGAGGGATTCCCCACTGCACAACAGCAAGGTCCAGAGGCAATGCCCTGACAAGTAGACCAGCTGGCCCTAGGATTCTTACTTAGATCCCCTACCTGGGGTCTGCTTGGAGGCTCAGTCTTTGTTATAAGTGTCTAATGAATGAGTAACAAGGTAGGTGAGGTAATATCTTTTACTGGACCAACTTCTGCTAGTGGAAGGGACAAGCTTTTGAACTCTTCTTCAGGCGACAACACTGCAAACAGTCAGCAATTGTCCAATTAAATTTAAAGCACCATTTCCCCCACCCTGCTGGAAATAAGGATTTCTCACTATTTTCCTACCCAACCTCCCATTATTAGGGTGGGGGAAGGCAAGGATGGATAGGAGGCATTTTCCTCTTCTTTAATCTTCCCGCAGCTCCTTGGATTGCTGTGCGGGATGGTCTCCAATACTCCAGCCTCCATGTTTGGGCCTCTGTTCTCTGTGAATACAGTACCTCCAGGGCCTAAACAGGCCAAAGATTAAGACACTCAAATATTAAGTTTATTGCTAGGAGACTTTGGATAACTTCTTACCTGTTTAGCTTCTTCTTTTGCCCCTCCAGGCACAAGCTGACCACTAGAAGGATCCATGCCTAGCTGTCCTGCGATATACATGGTCCGGTCTATCAGCACCGCTTGACTGCAATTATAAGTCATACATATATTTACAGTTCATCCAGAAAAATCTCATTTCCATCCAACCACTCAGAACTATTTCAGCAAACCTCTTGAAGAAATATTTCACCTTTCCCCCCACATTAATATATAACATTTTATGGGGGTAGAAAACTCAGACTGGGAAGGTGGCAACAGACTATACCACCTCATTGGAAAGTAAAGTACTGTGTAAGAATCATAGGGCCAGTTATTTTTAGTAGTAGAAAAGGCAGAGTCAGTGTTTACTGAAAAGAGAAAAGTTAACCTGGTAACAAAGAGAATGTCACTTTCAAGCTTCTAAAAAGATATATTTCTACCATCAATAACCTCCCTACTAACTTTCGAAAGTCTTGCCCATAATAATTAAAGTGATGCTTTCCATCCCAAGCTCTCCAAGTTCTTTTACAAACATTGTTATGTCTTAACACCACCAAGATTCAGGTAAGAGATACATTACTGGCAGCTTGGACCCGTGGTCTAGTGTTAAATTATGACTCAAGAGACCTGGAGTCTATTTTCTTCTCTGCCACTATCAGCACTGTGACCTCGGGCAAGTTACTCCATGTCTCTGTGGCTCAGTTTTTCCATTTTTAAAATGGATATAATGCTTTCCTTTGTAAGAAGTTTTGAGATCTACAAGTGTTATTATAAAGCTCATTTCACCAGTCACTGAAGCGAAACACAAGAGCTGTTTAATAGTGCACAGACACAGTACAGAAAAGATTAGGGCAGGAAATGAAGAATACTTTATCCCTTTGAAAATAAAAGGGTAATTTAGACTCCCAGTCCTTGTCTGCGAAGTTCGACATGCAGTTTACCAAATGAAGGAAGGAAAAGCCCCAGGAAAAGACAGACTGACAACCAAAATGATAAGAGCTGGAGGTCAAGACCTCTGGGAAACCCTTGCTCAGAGGTTTAGCCATTACTTGGAAATGCAGAAGATACTGTCTAGCTGGAAGAAGTCCAACACTATTTTGCTGTACAAGAAGGGGGATTGTGAAGATCTAAAGAACTATTGTCTAATATACCTGCTCTCACAGGTCTATAAGTTGTTCACCAAAATAACAAACCGACTCTCACAGACTCTGGACAAGCAGCAGCCGAGAGAGCAGGTAAGTTTTCAAAGGAATTTCAGCAGAATGGACCATATTTTCACTATAAACCAGCTATTGGAATGCTCAAGGGAATACAAAATTTCCTTTATGCATTGCCTTCATCGATTATGAAAAAGGGTTCAACAGCGTAGAGATCAAAACAGTGTTAAAAGCTCTTGCAGGGCAGGGCATTGACACAAACTACATCAAACTACTAAAGGAAGCAAATTCTGACTACACTACAGATATAACTGCTTGACATCCCCTTCGCATTCCAGTTTAAAAAAAAAAAAAAAAAAAAAAAAAAAAAAGTGAAAACAAGGAGACCCTGTTTCACTGAAACTCTTCACAGCCTGCCTCAAATTTGGTAATGAGGCAGATGACCAGTTAAACCTCTGAGATTCGTGGATGATATCATGTTGATTGCCGAAAATACTATCAAACTACAGAAAATACTGCGAGAATTCAACACAAAAAGCAGCCAAGTCAGACTGAAAATGAACCACTCCAAAACAAAATTTATGCGGTCTGATGCCTTGCCAAAAGCCCAAATAACAGACAAGGGAGAACAAAAAGAGAAGTTGAGCAATACGTCTATTTGGGCCAAGAAATTAACATGTGCCACGATCAGGAAGGTGAATTCTCACAAAGAAAGAAAGCTGGTTGGCGCACATCAATTCTATCAAGGATGTCCACCAAGGGGGGGGGGGGGGGGAAAAAAGTCAACAAGGCTACATGCACCAACCTCTTCAACTCAATACTGCCAGCAATGTTATATGGCAGTGAAACATGGATGCTGATGAAGACAGAGGAGCAGCAACTGTCTGTCATAGAGAGGGCGATGGAAAGAAGAATTCTGGGGATTTCAATCCATAACTGAGTCCCCAATGAAGTGATCAACCAGCAGAGTGGAGTGCAGGCCGTTGTTGTTGAAAGCAGGTACAGTAAAAAGTGATGGGTCGGGCATATAGCAAGGCTCACTGACAATGGACTGCAGCTGTTGCCAACTGGTACTAGCACCATGGCCGACCTCCAAAGAGATGGGGAGGTTTCATTGTGAAAAGATATGGCCACACACGGAGAAGGAAGGCCAGGATAAGAGAAGAATGGAAGACGTGTTGTGATCAGCATAATCTATATGAGGGCTGAAGGACTGATCGATCAAGATGAATTAAGACTGGAGGATTGTAATTGCCTGAACTGGAATTTGTTTCCCTCCCTTCTATTCAAAATGAGGTAAGAAATAAAAAGCTATAATAAAATATGCAGTTACTAAAATATAACTATTCTTATAAAAAAAAATCTCAGATATTGGTGATACAAATAAAATGCCAAGCCAAAGATTTACAAAAAGTAGACTAAGATAGCTGATATCTTTTTAATTTTTACTGGACACACCAAGGGTTTTGATTACTTAAAGCCATTCAACATGGAATTGTTAAGAATATGTCATTCCAAAAATACGTAGATCATGGAAGACTTCTAGAAACTTCCTGGATTATTTTTCTTTATTATAAGCGTGCGTGGGTTTGTTAATGTTGGTGACCTAGGAGCTTTAAAAAGAAGTGCCTTTAACATTCAACAGTAATATAAGCAATGGAAAAAATCTAAAACAGTCAATAAAATCCACATTTTTAGTCACCAATTGGCCATTGCTTGACAAATCAGCTACAAGTTGGTTACAGTTGCGAGGTTAAAAATCTGCACACCTGCTCTCTGTCTGTATTGCTGAAATGTGCTGATGGGCTAACTTTAGAGAAGTTTATAGTCCATTCTCAGCATATTTTGATTGCCATTGACTGACAGCACAGCTGCTGGCACAACACCCAGTCATTTTGGACAGCATACAATTAAAGACTTCAAAGCCAATTGCAAAACATTATGTAAATACCAAAAGAAAATTTACTGGAATAGAGTTGCCCAGTAATAATGCTTCTATTCACTGCAATAGAGAGATTGAAAATTTAAACAGAATTTCATAATGCAGGTTGACAAACCTACCATTACGCAGCCACAGCCATGATTAACATCTCTTCAGGGATAATTCTACATTTTTTTAAATTTCAAAGAATATTATGGACACTTCCTCATTGCAAGATGTCTGCAGTTCACAGGCACTGTAATTTTCCCATCTCCGTGTCTGTCCCCCTCAACTCCCAACGTGTGGAATCTCACTTTATCCCACTTCACTAAGCCTCAACCATCTTTTCCTTCAAGTCCATCCTAGTCTCACTTCTTCTGCAATGCCCACACGAGCTGACAGCTTAAATTTGAAGTTCTTCCAAGTTGTTCCCCTTTGAGCCTCCCGAGTATGTTCTGCCTTGTCTAGTCTACAGGCCCACTCATAAAACGAGCTCCATACGGATCACGGACTTGGAACCCCACCGCAGTCACGGAGGTCTCTGTGCGGTTCTCTTTGCAGCATCGAGGCCATCGCTCTACAAGGCAGAGAGAGTCCCCGCTAGATGAGCAAATGAGGCTGGCACGTTACCTGTAGGGGCCCATTGCAGCCGGTGCCAGCGGGGTGCTGATTATTCTCTTTATCAGGGTGGCCATAGCTGCCCTTTGTCACTCGCGAAACTCCGCACTTCGCTCCCTACGGCCAGTCTCGCTCTTTTACCCAAGGGTAAGGGCTCCACCCCCCAATCCCACGTGTGGGCACGGCACCGAACTGCGCATGCGTCTCCGGAGGGGACAGGCCCGCCTCCCAAGGAGGATGCTGGGGGATGTAGTCTTTCCTGAAAGGGTCTTATGCGCGTGCGCGGTTCTCACAGCGGCATAGTTTCGGTGTGCTGAGAGGACGGGACGCAGTTCCGCTCTCGGGGGGAGGGGCAGAGCCTGGTGGGACAGAGGCCGAAGAAGGCTGCTCTCACGCGGGGTATCGCACCAGTCCGTTTCCAGGTAACGCCAGGGGGCATGGGGGCCTCAGCGCTGTGCCCCACTCTCCCTGGGGGTGTGCCTGGCCGACCCCCCCCCCCCCCCCCGCGTGCTGGTGCCCTGCCCGGCTCTCCCTGGGGGGATGCCTGGCCGTCCCTCCCCCCGCGTGCTGGTGCCCTGCCCGGCTCTC
>NC_048299.1:243586034-243707220 GCF_013100865.1 Trachemys scripta elegans
CCCTCCCCCGCGTGCTGGTGCCCTGCCCGGCTCTCCCTGGGGGGGGTGCCTGGCCGTCCCTCCCCCGCGTGCTGGTGCCCTGCCTGGCTCTCCCTGGGGGGGTGCCTGGCCGTCCCCCCCTCCCCCGCGTGCTGGTGCCCTGGCCGGCTCTCCCTGGGGGTGTGCCCGGCCGTCCCCCCCCCCCCCGCGCTGGTGCCCTGCCCGGCCCCCACCCGGGGGCGGGGGTGCCTGGCCATCCCCCCGTCCCCCGCGTGCTGGTGCCCTGCCCGGCTCTCCCTGGGGGGTGCCTGGCTGCCCTGGCCCTGTGCTGATCACCCCAACCCTGGCTGTACGCTGGTGCTGTGGACCCTCCCTGGGCATCCTGTCCCTGCATTGCAGCGCTAGCCCCTGAGGGGATGTGGCAGTAGCCGGCTCCCTAGCAGTCATCCCGCCCAGCTGTGCGCTGTAGCATCCGACGTGCTGAGTCAGGAAGCGAAGGTCAGACACCTGCATTGTGTGCCCCCCTCCCCTTACCCCTTTCACTAAGTTCACTCCATGGGAAACACATCTGTTAAACGCCTCGTGCCTTGCTTCAGCCATTTCAGGAGCAAATGAAGTTCAGTTTGGGATCTGGATTGGATTGGCATAGATTGTAAAACAGTTTCTATATAGCATGCAGTCAAACCTGTCAATAAATATTTTGTGCAGTGACTGGATTCATAGAATCATAGAATATCAGGGTTGGACGGGACCTCAGGAGGTCATCTAGTCCAACCCCCTGCTCAAAGCAGGACCAATTTCCAACTAAATCATCCCAGCCAGGGCTTTGTCTAGCTGGGCCTTAAAAACGTCCAAGGAAGGAGATTCCACCACCTCCCTAGGTAACGCATTCCAGTGCTTCACCACCCTCCTAGTGAAATAGTGTTTCCTAATATCCATCCTAGACCTCTCCCACTGCAACTTGAGACCATTGCTCCTTGTTCTGTCATCTGCCACAACTGAGAACAGCCAAGCTCCATCCTCTTTGGAACCCCCCTTCAGATAGTTGGAAGCAGCTATCAAATCCCCCCTCATTCTTCTCTTCTGGAGACTAAACAATCCCAGTTCTCTCAGCCTCTCTTCATAAGTCATGTGCTCCAGACCCCTAATAATTTTTGTTGACCTCCGCTGGACTTTTTCCAATTTTTCCATATCCTTCCTGTGTGGGGCCCAAAACTGGACACAGTACTCCAGATGAGGCCTCACCAATGTCGAATAAAGGGGAACAATCACGTTCCTCGATCTGCTGGCAATGCCCCTACTTACACAGCCCAAAATGCCATTAGCCTTCTTGAAAACAAGAGCACACTGTTGATTCATATCCAGCTTCTCATCCACTGTGACCCCTAGGTCCTTTTCTGCAGAACTGCTATCTAGCCGTTCGGTCCCTAGTCTGTAGCAGTGCATAGGATTCTTCTATCCTAAGTGCAGGACTCTGCACTTGTCCTTGTTGAACCTCATCAGGTTTTTTTGGCCCAATCCTCTAATTTGTCTAGGTCCCTCTGTATCCGATCCCTACCCTCCAGGGTATCTACCATGCCTCCTAGTTTAGTGTCATCAGCAAACTTGCTGAGAGTGCAGTCCACACCATCCTCCAGATCATTAATAAAGATATTAAACAAAACCGGCCCCAGGACCGACCATTGGGGCACTTCACTTGAAACCGGCTGCCAACTAGACATGGAGCCATTGATCACTACCCTGGATTGTTTTAAGGAATCTACTTGCAGTTTTCCATTTCATTTATTTATTTCCTTAATGCCTTGGGTGTGCACTGGTTTTGTGCTCGTAAAACTATTCTGCTAGGGTTTGATAACACTGCTCTACAGCCAAAATGCTTCAAACTTTACTAATTCTGGGTCACTGAGAACGAAAATGATGCTTAAAATTGTTGATTGGCTCTAGTTTTCAAGATATGCTATTGGGTCAGTATATACGACCCTTGACTTGAGAATGGCGGCGGATAAGTGAGTTATAAAGGGAAGGGATCTCAATTTAAACCAGAAATGACTAAAATACATCTTTGACTGGATCTATGAATAAATCTATGACTGGGTTTGGACAGTACTTGCTTTTTAGGCAAAACAATGAATGATGCAATCTGAAGCTGGCATTGCATCATACATGATATGAATTGCATCATGTTATTCCTAGAAGACATGGATGCAATCATAACGAAGCTTACATCACTCTGCTGTTCAAATTGCCCTATATCAGCTCTAGAAATCATACAGTGTCGTGCTCTTATTTGTCAGTGTTTGATTTTGCAAAATTTCTGTTTAGCCAAAGTGAGCAGAGATGCCTCGTACTTGTGTGAAGAGTGCAGATAACTTCGGCTATGTTTGTGGTGAAGTGACTTTTGCATCACAAAAGTGCAGTATAACCACTATGGTTAAGAAAGCCTATCACCTTTATTTTTGGCTGCAAAACTGGAGATCAGGACAAGAGGTGGGCCCCACACATATGCTGCAACACTTGTGCAACAAATCTTCGACAGTGGTTGAAAAGGAAATCTATGCCTTTTGCAGTGCCAATGATTTGTTACTTCTGCATGGTGCCTCCAGTTGGCAAAGGTGTGTCAAAGAAGAAAAAGTGGACTGTGCATTATCCAAACATTCCATCAGCTATACGCCCGGTGCCCCAAGGAGAAGGACTGCCGGTTCCTGATGAACCAGAATCATTCTCACTTGAGTCAGATGAGGAAGAGGATGAAACTTCTGGTCCTGAACCATCAATGTCACAGGACCCACATTTTCTCCCATCCTCCTCTTCTGAACCACACCTCATAACACAAGGTGAACTGAATGACCTTGTCAGGGATTTGGAACTACCCAAGAGTAAGGCAGAGCTGTTGGGCTCCAGATTACAGCAGTGGAATCTCCTGGCAGTGATGTTAGGGTTTCCATGTTCCGTGACGGTCAAAAGGATCTTGTCCCATTCTTTTTCATGGAAGGTGATCTTGTAGCCTGCAACAACATGGATGGTGTGATGGCAGCCCTCAACATCGTTCACGATCCAGATGAGTGGAGACTGTTCATTGATTCATCGAAGACGAGTCTTAAAGCCGTTTTTCTGCATAATGGCAATGTTTTGCCATCAATTCCAGTTGGTCATGCAGTCCATATGAAGGAAACCTATGACAACATGAAACACCTTTTGAGGTGCATAAACTATGACCAACGTCAGTGGCAGCTTTGTGGCGATTTGAAGGTTGTTGCTCTCTTGCTTGGTCTGCAGACTGGATACACAAAGTACTGCTGTTTTCTCTGCGAATGGGATAGTCGTGCAAGAGATTCCCACTACATCAAGAAAGATTGGCCACTCCGACAGTCATTGGAGCCTGGGAGGAAAAGTGTTCAGCAGCCACCACTTGTTGAATCAAGGAAGATTTTGTTACCACCCTTACACATCAAGCTGGGGCTGATGAAGAACTTTGTCAAGGCCATTGACAAAACACAAGCAGCTTTCAAGTACCTCCGTGGAAAATTTCCAAGGTTAAGTGAAGCTAAGATAAAGGAAGGTGTCTTTGTTGGTCCTCAGATTCATGAACTTCTTCGAGATGATGCATTTGACCATGCACTGCATGGCAAGGAAAAGACGGCATGGAAAGCCTTCCAGTTAGTGGCAATAAAGTTTCTCGGAAACAACAAGGCAGACAACTACAGGGTGTTGGTGGAAAACCTCCTCAAGGCATACAAAAGCCTTGGTTGCAACATGTCACTAAAGATACATTTTTTTGCACTCTCATCTAGATTTCTTTTCCCACCGAACTGCGGAGCAGTGAGCGACGAGCACGGCGAGCGATTTCACCAGGACATTGCAACAATGGAGAAACGCTATCAGGGCAAATGGAGCCCATCAATGCTTGCAGACTATTGCTGGACAGTGATAAGAGATGCTCCATTTAATGAATACAAGAGACAAGCCAAGAAGCGCCGAGTAGACACTGAATAGGACTAAACTATGTACATAATAGTTTTTTTGCCTTTTGTTTCATAATCAATTTTATTTATGTAAAGTGTTCCATAATCAGGACAGGTGAAATATTATCATGTAAAGCAACCATAAACACATGAAAAGACCTAGGTTTACAATTTACGATTAAAACTCTACTATCTACACAATATACATAGACATAAAATGTAAAAACTTAAATATCTTAGAAACAGTTGCCAATCAGTTGTTTTAATTGTCATATTTGAATTCAGCACATCAAAATACATACTAAATAGCACATTTTATCTCTGAAGCAGACAACTTCTCAAAAATTGTAGACCAGTNAGAATATTTATTTTGACGTGTGGTGTTGCTGGTGGCGATTATTTTGTGTTTTAAAGGCTATAAAGCTTTAACTTTTATTACATTGTCTCTTAACCCCCCCCCTCCATAATTTTGTTTAACTGAAAACTTATTGATAAAATTTAAAAATGCTTAAAAATTAACATGGATATTATCTATTGAAATATTTTAAAAAGTTGAATTCTGCTCAGCCTATTTATAGCATTGTTGCTTTTCTCCTGACCTACAGGATTAGCTATTCCAGTGTAAAGCACTTTTATAACAACAGAACTGCAGCAACATGTGGGGAAGTTGTACCACTTACTGTACTGGTGTATAGGTGAAGTGGTACAATTTGTGTGCATAGACAAGGTCTTGGGTATTGCTTTGTGATGCCAAGTGGAAGAGTACATATGCTGATAGTCTCCTTTTTGAATTTTTTTTGTTTCGTTTTTTGTCAGAAATGTCTAATGCAAGAGAGAAGAAACGTGCCAAGAAAATGAGAAATCAGCCTGCCAGTGTCACCTTATCTTCTGATTGTGGACCATGTCCTAGTGGAATACAGCACCATAATGGGGGGAGTAGATCTTTTCAAACTCCAAAACAAGGTGTGAAATGTGTGAAGTTCGTTCAACATTTATTGAATACAAATAAACTTTTTCCCGACTGTCATCTTTTTGTATGTGGGTCAGGGTTTAGTGCTTTGGAACCAATGGTACTACTTCCTCTCTTCACCTAATTAGGTAAATTTAAGTGTTTTTAAACAGATGAACTGATCGCATTATGGTTTTTAGGGCCAGCTTTGTGCAAGGTTTCGTGCACTTCTTTAAAAGGATACCATCAACTTAAGAAGTGAGTGTTCTGATTTCTTTTTTTTTTTTTTTTTTTTTTAACACACTGCTTCTTAAAGAGATCACATAAGCTTACGGAAACTGGATCTGAATAAAAAAATGACTTTTCTCTTTTTTGTTTTGTGTAGTTGGCTTTGTTGCTTTCTCATGTTCCTGTTTGAATAGGCCTTTCACAGAGAAGAGAGAAACACTTCTTCAAAAAAAAGAAAGCCGTGATTGTAAAACCACAAAACTTAATAGGGGGCCTTATGGTCTGGAGTAGTACCTGAAGCAACTTCTAATTTTCTTTAGAAACTGACTAGGTTTCAAGTTGTTGGTGTCATCTTAATGTTCCTCATTCTTGATTTCTTGCTGCTTCATTGCTAGGTCTCTTTGGAGGCAGCTAATTGTAAGAGGAATGTTTGATGTAAGTAAATGATCAAGGAGGGTTATGCTGAAAGTGCTCAACTCTTAGCCAGTTGAGACCTAAGATGTGCTTATAACCATAGCCAAGATTTTTTTTTTAAATTAGTCTCCTGAGGCCTTGTTGAAGGCATATTGAAACATTCAGTGGATACTATTGTGTGATCAGCTCACTTGAAAACTCAGGCCACTTATTTGTGCACCTGTGTCTTAAGATCCTAATTTCAGACACCCATTACTGAAAAATCTTGGCTTGGATCTCCAGCGTCGAAAACATGCTTTAACTTGTTGCACGAAATTAATACCTTTCTTAAAAATAATAAGATTGTATATGTGAAATACAAGTACTTTTAATAGAAACACAGGTGTAACAATATATTTAAGGTAGACAAAAGAACCTAGAAAAGTATCTTTATGTATCTCCATAGCTTATGTGAGGAAGCCCAGTTAATTTACATAGCACACAATCATGGGTTTAAGGGGAAAATACTATTTGTTTGTCTTTCTAGAACCCCATGTATGAAAAACACCAGTTCATCCAGTCAGATGCCTGGATCTTGCATTGGGAGCCATCACCACAGACAATCTTATTCTAGTCAATGGGACTGGGCAGAAGGTTCCATGCTGGCATATCGAATGTGGTATTGAGGCCAAAGAATGGGCTGGACTCAACTTTTATCCTGTAAAAACAGCTTCTTAATCTGCTGGAGGCTTGCTGTTGAACAGAGCAAGGCTTTTTGCTGCCCTTTACCTCGTACATACAGTGCATTGTTTTCATAAGGTTCTTCAAATATATATATATACTGAACACTTTTATGCCATTGTTGACTTCTTTAAAATAGAAACTGATAGGGTAGATAACTTAATATTTAAAACAATACAAAATCTAGAAAAATGTTATTCGCTCATTTATTCAGGCTGGTCTAATAGCATTTTCGCTTCCTCTGTTTCTTTTTTCAACATGCTAGCAGATCTCCATCCTGATAGTTCACAGGAGTTTCAGCAGCAGAGACATCAACATCAGTCTCCTGGACCTTCGTACAGGAAAGAACAATATTTTTCTAAGGGGCAAAGTAGAGGAAGAGGAGGCTGGAGAGGAGGACACCAAAATGTTTCTCAAGAAATGCCTAAATACGTAACAGGTAAGTGTCCAGAGAAACTTTTGCTAGAAGTTACCATGGACTGATAGTTCAGGTCCATGGCTTTTTGTTTTTAAATGATAATAAAATCTGGAAGAACTGAGACTTTATTTGATATACACTTGTAGACTTCCGTTTTATCAGGTCCCCCCCACCCCTCAGTAGAAGTACTCTTCCGGATTGAAACTAACACTAAATCTTTAAGCCACTTTTTTCAGTATTGTGGATTTAAACATACTTAGTCACAAAGATGTACGTATTCTGGATTTTTGTAGGTTAGAAAAATGAATGCTGTCAATGGACCTACATTTTTAAGATGTCTGCACTGCACACTTTCGGCAGTATGTAGAAGACATACACTACACATCCTCTAGCGCTGATATAAACAGCAGTGTAGATAGGGAGGCACTGCTTAGGCACGTAGAGTAAGAATATGCCTGAACCCTGTGGGTGCATACCCTACTTATCCAAGCAGTACCTTCCCCATCTATGCTGCTCTTTTTAGCAGTGTAGTATCCTGCTTCTTCCCTGCTGCTGTAATCTTTCCCTGCAGCAGCAGGGAAAGGCCCCAGCAGCGGGTACCTTTCAATGACATGTGTAGCTAGACATACAGCCTGTTTTTTCACTGTGACGTATAGCTACACCTAAGGTACACGACTGATCTTGCTAATCAATGGTCTGTCCAACAGTGAGCTGTACCGCTCATGGTTCATGATATACAGATGTCGGCGTAATCTCGGGCTCTGAGGAGGTGCCAGTGTTTGGACCGAGGATGTTTCCAGGTGGTCTTAAATTTGTTATTCTGCCTGAAGGTGGTATTTGTGAAGAGCAGGTCATGCTCCACTTGTTTGTTGAGGAGGAGAATACCATTGGGGTTTACATTTCCCACCCCTTCTTTGCCTATTGTGCCACTCCAGAGTTGGGAGTCCTGTTCGATCTGGCATTGAAATCTCCCAGAAGGATGTTTGTCTGCCTTAGGTGTGGCTGTGAGGACTGCATCAAGAGTGCTATAAAACTGTTCTTAGTGGTCTTCCTCATCATCAGGTGTTGGTGGTGTATATACCGATGACCATGGTGCATTGATTGCTGCAGAGCTTAAGCTGAAGAGTCATGAGGCACTTGTTGATCCCCATGGGAGACTCCAAAAGCTGACTGGTGATCTTATTTTTGATGGCAAAGCCAATCCCATGAATGCATCTCTTACGGTGGCTTTTCTTTCCAACAGAAGGTGCAGCTACCTCCATCCTCTTTTAATTGGCCCTCAGTGGCCTGGCGGGTCTCACTAAGAGCTGCAATGTCAATGTTGAGTCTTGCCAGTTCTCTGGCAATTATGTCAATTCTTTCTGAACATTCACTGTGCTGAGAGTCCATAAGGGTACTGACTTTCCAGGTGGCTAAATTCATTCTTATATCTCTTGTTTCGGTCGCAGAGTAGAGTGATCCCACTGTATGCGGCCATCCAGTCAGAGAAGTGTGAGACTGCCTATGTTTGGGACAACTTTTCTAGCCCCCTCCCCATTTGGGGTCAGCAGAGGGGATCCTAAAAAGGCCTGCTCAGTCACAGCCGCTGCTGCCAAAATGCACGTCTGTCTCATCCGAGCACAAGACGACCGTCACACGGCTGTCGCCTGCGTGCAGATTTGTGACTAAACACTTCAAGAGATCACTCGTCCAGCACCGCAGGGCTTTGTGCGGGTGAGAGTCCTTAGACCGAGGCCTGCGTATGAAATCTTTAACATGGGGAAACCCATGTGCAGACGGTAACCACATGAAACTTGTGGAAAACCGTGACCCAGTGGCGAGGAGATCTAAGACAGGAGGAAAACCCTGACCCAGTGGCGAGGAGATCCAAGACAACCGAGGGGGGGCCTCCCTTCTGCTGCAGCTTTCATCCGTCTTCACAGTCACAGAGTACTAAAAGGTCCTCTATATGCGCCTGATCCACCATTAGGGTCTTGTGAAGTTTGGACTGTGGTTAGTCAGGAGCCTCTCTTCAGAGCTGCTTGCCAAGAGGGACCCTACCAGGAATATGAAAGTTCCGGACAATGTAGCTCTGACACAAACCTCCTCACCATAACAAGGTTGCAGCCCATCAGAGAGGGATGGACCTGGGTAACTTACAGACAAAGCTGGAGTGGTTCCAAAAGCACTGCCTCGGGAGGATCAGCTGGGAAGACCGACACACTAATGTGTTCTCTCTGCAGCCAACATCAGCAGTATAGAAGTGCAGGTCATGAAACACCAACTCCACTGTGTGCATATGCCTGACACTTGCCTCCCAAAGCAAGTAATCTTCTCTCAGTTAAATCAGGGAAGAAGGACTCCAGTGGAAGCACTTCAAAGACATACTGAAAGTACTCCTTAAAAAGGGAGGCATCAACTCAACAAACTGGGAGGATTTGGTGGAGAACAGAACACAGTGGCACCATACCATACACCAAGCCACAGCTCACTTTGAGAACAGATGTGCTTGTGAGACAGAGAAGCAAAGGAGGAAAGAAAGGGCACAACAGTCCAGCCAACAACTGTCTCCTCCAAGATTACACCTGTCACTTCTTGGGGGGGGAGAAATCTGCAGGGCATGAATTGGGCTCCTCAGCCACTTAAAAACCCACCCCAATGAACCCCCTTGGCAGACATCATCCTTGCATCAGGAGATAGCTACACATACCCTGTGAGGTTCTGCCAGTGGTGTACAGTGTAAACATTGCCTTAATGTAATCAGCGAGTCTGTTTGTTTGTTATGCTTATCACGTGGGCAGGTGGTGTATGTGTGCATTCGGTACAAGGAGCTCCTGGCCCTCAGAGACTGTGTATGGGCTTTGGAGGCCAGAGTGGCTGAACTGGAGGAACTAAGGGAGACAGAGAAGTACATAGATGAGACTTTCCAGGACACAGTAGAATGGTCCCACCCTGAGTCTGACAGTCTCTGCTGTTGAGGATGAAAGTCTCAGAGGGAGAACATCCAACTGGAGCTGAGGGAAACAATCCCAAAGTTGGGACCCTCCTTCCAGATGATGATGTGATATCCTCTCGCACTGAGGATACCTCTCTGGGGAAGGGAACTCCAGTTATTAGGAAGAGACAGGTAATAGTTAGCTGGGTTTGCGATGACCGGTGGCTTGCCTGCCTGGTGCAAAGGTTGCAGGTCTCTCGAGACATTTAGGTAGACTTATGTGTAGTGCTGGGAAGGAGCTGGTAGCCGTGGTACATGTAGGTACCAATGACATAGGGAAGGATAGGAGAGAGGTCCTGAAGACTAAATTTAGGCTGCTAGGTAAGATTGAAGTCCAGAACCTCCATGGTAGCATTCTCTGAAATGCTTCCAGTTCTATGTGCTAGGCTAGTTAGACAGAACTGCGGGGTCTCAATGCATGGATGAGACAGTGGTGTAGGGAGGAGGGGTTTAGATTTATTAGGAACTGGAGAAACTTTTGGGAAAGGGGGAGCCTATACAGGAAGGATGGGCTCCATCTAAACCAAAATGGAACCAGATTGCTGGCACTTAAAATTAAAAAGGTCATAGAGCAGTTTTTAAACTAAGGGCTGCGGGGAAGCTGACAGGTGGGAAGGAGCCCATGGTTTGGGCAGAGACATCCCTTAGGGAAGGAACTATTAATGGAGATTCTCTGTGTCCTAGTAAGGAGGAGAGGATGGAAAATGGGGAAAAAATACGGGTAGGATCTGATATGAGAGTGTCCCATTCAATTACATCAAGTAATGGCAGACAGCTAAAAAGTGACACATTTTTAAAGTGCTCATATTCAAATGCTAGAAGTCTAAATATGAGTGAACTAGAGTGCCTTGCATTAAATGAGGATATTGATATAATAGGCGTCACAGAAACTTGGTAGAATGAGGATAAACAATGAGACACAGTAATACCACGGTACAATATATATCAGGAGGACAGAACAAGTCATGCTGGTGGGGGAGTAGCACTGTGTGTGAAAGAAAGCATAAAAGAAAATGAAGTAAAAATCTTAAATGAACCAAACTGTACCATAGCATCTCTATGGATAGTAATTCCGTGCTCAAATAAGAAAACAGCAGTAGGGATATGCTACCGACAACCTGACCAGGATGGTAATAGTGACTTTGAAATGCTCAGGGAGATTAGAGAGGCTATAAAAATAAAACTCAATAATGGGGGATTTCACCTATCCCCATATTGATTGGATACATATCACCTCAGGACGGGATGCAGAGATGAAAGTTTCTTGGCACCTTAAATGACTGCTTCTTGGAGCAGCTAGTCCTGGAACCCACAAAAGGAGAGGCAATTCTTGATTTAGTCTTAAGTGGAACACAGGACCTGGTCCAAGAGGTGAATATAGTTGGACTGCTTGGTAAGTGACCATAATAATATTAAATTTAACTTGTGGCGGAGAAAACACCACAGCAGCCCAACATGGTAGCATTTAATTTCAGAAAGGGGGACTGCGCAAAAATGAGGAAGTTAAACAGAAATTAAAAGACAGTGCAAAAAGTGACTCCCTGCAAGCTGCATGGAAACTTTTTAAGGACACCTTAATAGAGGCTCAACTTAAATGTATACCCCAAATTAAAAAAACAGAACCAAAAAAGTGCTATTGTGTCTAAACAACAAAGTAAAAGAAGCAGTGAGAGGTAAAAAGGCTTTAAAAAGCCTGCTCGGAGCGAAGGACCTTCCACCGAATTGCTGCCGCAGATCGCGATCGCAGCTTTTTTTTTTTTTGGTTTGTTTGGCTGCTTAGGGCAGCCAAAACCCTGGAGCCGGCCCTGGACAAGGGGGATCCAGTGAATATAGTGTCCTTGGCTTTCTGAAAATCTTTTGACAAGGTACCTTCATATATGGAAGCAAAGGGGCAAATAAAACACACTAATTTTACATGATTTGGCAATACTGTATCAATTGGTAAACTTAAATCAGAGTGCAAAATCAGTGCTATCAGTTAGCCACGCATGATTGTTGTCAATGAATTTTTAAACATTCTTCAATACCATAATTGCTGCCCTTTTGGCTATCTCCACCGCCANGAATTTTTAAACATTCTTCAATACCATAATTGCTGCCCTTTTGGCTATCTCCACCGCCAGTTTTTTTTTGGGGGGCTCTGAACACTCAAAACAAATTATATAAATTCTATTTTCAGTTAAATTAAATGTGATCTAAGGAAAATATTCAGCAAGGCTTTTAGAATCATGCTGCATGACTGTTTTGGTTTCTGCTGAGAACATCAAAATACTGAAATAAACTATTTCAGTAATAAGGTACAACTATTTGAGTAGTTTACTAAACAAAACAAAAGTTAATATTGTAAGAGTCATTAGGGAGTTATGGCAACAATATACTAAAATTCCATAGTTACACAATTTTAAAAGTGCAAACTTTATTATGCAAAACTTTTGTATCTGCATGTGTTACAAAACAAAATAAGCAAAAGGTGAGCCTCTCATTTAATTCTGTTTCCATTATAGCACCTCTGCATGTTTTGTTTTGTTTTTTCATTTCAGCATCTACCTTTGCTCAAGCCCGTGCTGCTGAAATCAATGCTATGTTGAAGGCAGTTACACAGAAATCTTCCAATTCGTTAGTTTTTCAGACTCTGCCTAGGCACATGCGAAGACGAGCCATGAGTCACAATATTAAGCGCCTACCTAGACGGCTCCGTGAGATTGCCAGAAAAGAGGTACAAGGTCACTTACAGCATTTGGTGTCTAAATATGACTGTTCTACAAACCATCATTCGGTTAATTTTAAATAATGTTTTGTCTGTTTTTTCCCTTCCTGCTCTTAGTGTGTGCATGGTTCCTCAAATTTATTGTTACTACCATTGCCAAGCCTAGTATTCCTAATGTGTATTCTGTGTAATGTAAGGGTGACTGACTAACCGGCAGTGAAATGCACGGTAGCCCTCAACAATTGCTTTAAAGCAATTAATTATTTCTTTAAACAAAACTGTATTTGATAAAATGGCTGGTTCTGAAATCAAAAGATCTTGTCATTGCAAAGATTCTGAACTCTGAATATAATTTCAAGTAATTTTTTTCCGAAATACAAATTTTCATACTAATTTATTGTATTAAATACACAGTCATGAATAGTGCAGGACACTCTATTCAACTCTGGTGCACTTGAAGACTGATTTTCAACACCCTCGGTCTTTCTGTATATTAGTTATCAATGTGCAGTATATTTGAATTTTTGTGCAGAAATTTGGACAATAGGCAATCAAACTCACCTTCCCCTCCCCCGATAAAATTCTAAAATTAACTTTTAACCTCAATGTTCTTGGGTGAAGACTAGCAGGCTTTGGTTTTTTGTAAGTGTGTAAAATGAGATTTCTCTCCCCAAAATTAAAAAAATCTTAATGATGAGCAATAAATCATATTATATACCATATGTTTAAGCTATAAATGTGTTAGCAGTGTTCAATGTCCTCTAATCTAGAACAGCCATTCTCTTCTATAGAAACTTGTGCTTTCAAGCTTGCCACTGAAAATATCCTCCATTCTCCTGAAAACATAGGCAGAGAAAGCTGTGCATCAGAAAAAAGAGCATTCAAAGAACAAGTGCCGAAAAGCTCGAAGGCGTCACGTAAACCTGGTGGTGGAGTTTAATCGCAGGCAGAAGAAGAATATTTGGTTGGAAACACATATTTGGCATGCAAAGAGATTTCATATGGTGAAGAAATGGGGATATTGCTTAGGAGACAGACCCACAACTAAGAGCTATAGGGCTTGCTACCGAGCCATGACAAAACACTGCCTTCTTCAGGTATCATGATTGCAACAGTTTCACTTACCTTGCCAAGATGATTAAGCAGTTTACCTTTAAATTATAATATGTCTCTCACTAGAGCACTCTTGTAGGGAAGCATGTATAATGATTTACTAGCTATTAATATTTGATGTTACAAAATGTCTGTGAGGTGGAGAATGATTGGTGGGAAAGAGAATGAGGCAAACAGACTTTATGTCACCATAAAAGCTAGGAAACTAATCCCTAGGATAGCGTCTCAAACAGGGTGTTCTCAATGGCAAACATTGTCACGGAATTTGTTTCCTCTGTTGGTCTAACCTGAGACCATTTGGGCCTTACATAAGAAATGCTTGCGGAATCAAAACTGGCAATTTAGCAAAGGATGTCAAACCTTTTCTTTTAAATAAACAATACAGAGTAAGCAAAATTCAAATTACTATGTGTCTTTGACTTTAATGTTAATTATTTAAGCTCTTGTGTCTGATCAAAGTCTTGAAAGTTATCTATGTAGCATCTCCTTATCAGAGTTTGTTTTTAAACGTATTCTAACTTCAGTATCTTCTGTTATTTCAGGATTTATCATATTACTGTTGCCTGGAGCTGAATGGAAAAGAGGAAGAGCTTCTGAAGGTGCTTGCTCGGATGTGTAGTATAGATACAGGTAAAACTTCCATAAATATTTTTAAATGAAACTAGGCTTATAGAGACTAAAATTTGACTCATGGTGCAGAAAAATGCAGTACAATAAAAATACAGTATAAACTGAATCCTTGTTACAAAGCTACTACAGAGCTCTGGTTATATTAAGTATTTGAAAAATCATTCTGTGGAGATGACTGGAGGAAAGTAGTGAGTACTAGAGCTGGGATAGCTTATGAGAGTCTTGTTAGAATCTCAGCTGTCAGTTGGGAGAGTTTTTATGTCTTTTTACATCAGGATCAGGCCTTCTGGGTTGCAGCTTCTTGCTGGTGATCCATTTGTAGAAAGGTTTTGAAATAGACGATGTTTTGTGTGGGTTTTGTTTTGTTTTTATGTGCATATGTTTTTCTCCAGGACCAACTTTTGCAGCTGTGCCTTGTCTGTCTGGAAGGCTCCAGGGCTCTCTGGTCCTTTACCGTGCAGATCGCTACCCTGAGGATTTGCTTGGTCCTATTACTTTCATTTGGAAACCCAAGGATGGGTCTGGTATTACTTCTGAAACTAGACAGCTGTGGATCTGGACACATCCATCCCTTAAGCAGGTATATCTGGTGTTTTTTTTTTTTTTTTTTTTCCCCCCTTCATAGTTGAACTTCAGGCTTTTTATCTCTCTGAAATCTTCTCTTGGGGAAATCTGAAATGCAGTAACATTTGGGAAAGCTGGATGTGGTATATGGGCACACAAAGAAAAAGTAAAACAATTACATTAATGGGATTTAATAAGTAGCTTTTGAAGCAGCTTGGGCTTTGAGCTTTGATAGTGAAATAAACTTTTCCCAGAGTTTCCCAGACAGGATGACAGTTCTATAATTTCTTACTGTGGTCATGAGGTCTCAGGTCTTGAGAAAGTATAATCATGAGACGTGTGTATGGGTAGGGAACAATGGATCATAAGTCAAGTGCAGGGAAATGGCCAGGCCCTAATGGCCAACCCTAGCTGTTGACTTAAATTAAGGGAGTCAGAATCGTTTTGGTGGTGTAGCCATTTCCTGTTGGAAAAGCATCTGAACTTGTGGCTGTGACAAAGAACCAGTACCCAAGGAAGGAGGGCTGCAAGAATGGACCAAAGGTCAGACTGACCTCACTTGACCAGGATTGGACAATGCGGTTGGGGGTGTGAAACTTCTGTTCCCCTGATTCAAATCAGAAGATTGTTGGGGAGGTCCTGTGGATAAGGATTGCTGGGGAGGGGTGGTGTGTGTGTGTGTGTGTGTGTGTGTGTGTGTGTGTGTGTGTGTGTGTGTGTGTGTGTGTGTGTGTGTGATATAATAGCATGTGTGCATAAGCCCCTAGTACAGGTTCAATGCAAATCTAACCTCTAATGATCTGTGGTAATCTTGGGTACATAAATATTCTAAACTTCCCATCCTTTCCAGAAAGGAAAATATAAACTAAGTAAACTACATAGAGACTATAAATAAGCTATTTAATCATTGGTGTTATGTTAACGTGTGATTTGATTGCTGACTGTGTTCATGCAATGATTTTACCAATTGTTGATCTCAAGTTGTTCTTTTTAGTTAATCAATTGTAATTTGTATTAGTCAAACCAAGGAGTTTAAAATAATTTACACTGTAATCTCAATTTTCATATTGTGTAGTACTTTAGGGAAGTACAATACATTAATTAACTTTGTAGATGTGTTTGCTGTTGAACAAAAACCATAAAACGAAGTTGTTTTTTGTTGTTTTGTGTTTGGTTTTTTTTAAGTGGCAATGAGGCTTAAAAACAACCTTAATTAAATTGACTTTAAATATCAATTAAGCATTTGACTCAGGTCCTGAAAACCCTATAATTACTACCCTATTATTACGAATTATAAATGTTGCTGATCTTGCACAAAAACTAAGTTCTTACTAGAACTATTTTCTCTATTCCTTCTGGCTTGTTGCAGTGTCTCCTAATGCAATGGTTAATTGTATGCTTGAAGACGGTTTTTCCCCGCCTGTAACAAGCTGAGCTAGGAACATCTTTATTGTAGATTTTTGTGGTCTGGCATTTAACTACATAACCTAAAATTCTGTAATTAGCACACATTCTTTGTCCAAAAAGTCATTGGAGCAGAGAGACTGGATCCTGAATCTTTCACCTTTCAAAGGAGTGTTCTAGCCACCAGACTAGAGAGTTGTTCTCATGCTTACTGGGGGGGGAGGAAAGAGCAATTCATTTATTTATCCAGACTGGAACAGCTTCAACAAGAGACAGGGAGTCCCACTTCAGACTGTTGCAAAGCCCAGTGGCTAAAGCGCTTACCTTAATGGTGGCCAATCCCAGTTCAGGTCCCTTTTTCCCCCCACTGGTGGAGAGGAGACTTGAACCAGGGATCTCACATCGGTACCCTAACCACTGGGCTAAACATTATGATGGAGGTTTTCTTCTTTCTTACCCCAACCCAGCATTTTATGTATGCTTCTCTACAGCAGCCTGATCCAGTAGTTGAGGTCTGAACGTGCTTCCAGATCAGGCCTCGCAGGCAAGTTAGGTGGAAGAACACCTGTCTTCTCTCAGTTTGTGCATTGCTCTGAAGCTTAGGTATCTGGACACCTGGTGTGGCCATGCAGTGCACGTTCTCGGAGGCAGAAACATAGGGGAACTTTCACTGCAAAAATGTAGGCAGCGCCAAGTGAGTTTAAGTGCCTACAGGGTTTGAGGGCAGCTGAGCAGGGGCTTTATGAATTCCAGTGGGGCCTGATTCTGGGATTTGGACATGTAAAATGGCAGTGACGTGAATATAGCCCTTATAAGGAAGGTAAAGCAGCACAACATAATTATAAAACTGTATCTTAGATTTGTATCTTACAAATAAATTGCTAATTTTGCTAATGCAAACTCCAATATTATTTGTTTCCTTAGGACATACTGACTGAGCTAAAAACAGTCTTTCAGTGTTCAGAGCCTGTAGAAACCTGTTCCCCTGAACCAATTGTCACATTGCTTCAAGAAGAAAAACAAACAGATGTAGCTATGATTGTTGGCAAGAAAAGGAAGAGGGAAGACCATGAAGGAGAAAAAGCTGTGCCAGTGAAAAAAATCATTGGTGATGGAACCAGAGTTCCACTTCAGCCATACTGCTGGACATCACAGACTACTGGCGTTGTGATCAGGTACATTCGTAGTACCAGAAATTATTAACCGTAGAACTTGAAATTAGCTAGAATCTCTGATTTAAAATCCTGTTGACTAATGTGCTATTCATACAAACTGCATGAATGAACACTTAAAGTTTCACTTCTGAATTTTTATCTTTTTCAGTGATTTGACCATGGAGATTCTCCGATATCGGTTGATTGGCCCGCTCTCGCACTGTGTCCTTACAGAAGCACTGAAAACTGCTTCTATTCAAACTGTAAGGAAATCAGCAATTTACACGTCTTGTGATGCACAAGCTATACCACTAGAATAGTAATACCAGTAATTCATACTTAGACTTTTTAAGACCAGAAGGGACCATTAGATTATCTAGTCTGACCTTCTCCTTCCTATCACAGGTCATTACATTTCATCCAGTTACTATCCCTGTCTTGAGCCCAATAACTTGTATTTGACTAAAGCATACTTTCCATTCAAGTATCTTATTTGGGGGCTCCTGAAGAAATCAAGAGTAAAAAAATAAAGCCAACAAAACTGCGTTGCTGTGGAGCAAGCACTCAAGTTTTGAGAATAGTCGTGTATTACATTCATAAGCTGGCCAGGCAGATTCGAGGTTCACTCTGTCATACTGTAGACTAGTGTTTCTCAACCAGCAGGTTACCACCCCTAGAGGATGTCATGAAAGGCAATCAAAGGGGTTGCGAGCCATTGAAAATTTGTTAGAATCTAAAGCAAAAAATGTTTTCATGCACACCCTTACCCTTTAAGGTCAAGTATTTTCTTGAAACACAAACAGGCTTACTGTTTTTCTTATTTTTAACATACTTTTTTTTTTTTATAGTAAACATAAAGGGGGGGGGGTCACAAATCTCTGACATGAATAACGGGTCACCAACCTAAAAACGTTTGAGAAACACTGTAGACTGTTACTGATTCTTCAGTTTTGGGTCAAAGAATTAAATTGACTGTTTTTTTGCTGAAAGAAGACTGGAAAATGCAGTATTATAGGAATTAAACTCCAGTTTCCAGTTTAGATATCAGTAAAAATGGAGTTTCCATTCAAAATTTGAGGAGGAGGAGGAAAAGCATGTTTTGTGACAATTATCTGATGTACATATACATACAAACGCCATAGAAAATTAAGTCGGCATTTGGATCTACAAAACCCTTCAGGGGCCACTTAGCGTCCCTCACAGGAAATCATTGTTTTCCAGGAGATGGCAGATGCAGAAACAGAACTTAACAATTGGTGGGTAGAAAACTGCAAGAATTCTGAGAAGGTGTCTCTTCATCAACGTCAAGAAGCCATCTTCGAGTTGTTGCAAGGTATGTAGTAGGGGATTTGAGGAAGGAAACATAGAAATCTTCAAACTATGATACAGTTTAGTAACTGACATGGTACACAACTAACACTTCTAACTCTGTAGAAAAGTCTTGTGCCTTTTATTTCCTCTGAAAAAGTTGATTGACATTTTGTATGTTTTTAAAAAAAAGCACATGGAAAAATCAGTTGTCCTCTAGAGTTACTGTGCCAAAATTGGAGAATAAATTCAGTCATTAAAGTGTGAAACAGTTACTTCATTTCTGCACTAAGTGCAAATCTTGATGTAACCTTAACTAACATTGCTACTGTTGTCTATCCACAATATTGGGTGTCAAACTATTAGTGATTCTTCAAAAATATATATTAAACTGTATGTTGCCTCTCAGGCTTGCAAATGTATCCGATCCCAAGGCAAAAATATATCAAGTAAAGAATACAGAGAAGACTGTTTCAGTTCATTGTTTTTTTCCTGTTGGTAATGTCTGTTTCACGGTGACGTGCATTTGTGTATTTTAAAGGCATAAGCTCTCCATCAGAAATTGCAGCAGGTACAATACTGGGCCTGACTGTTGGGGATCCTCGAGTGAATTTGCCAAAAAAGAGGTCAAAAGCCATGCCAAATCCAGAAAAATATCAAGGTAAAGAGTTTAATTCATATTGTTACCCTAATAAAACAAAATAGGGTATGAGATCCAATTTATCCCCTGCACTTTCTGTTATTTCCACTTAGTCTACCCTTCTGTGTATTGCATGTTGTCATTCTTTCCTGATGACACTCAAATTCCAAACACTTTTTTTTTTTGCTGCATGTGAGAACAGAAACTGCTTGAAAACTATTTAGCTTTAAGGATAGCAGTTGTAAGGAAGGGACTTGCACCAAAGCTGGTCTTGTGCTCTATGGAAGCCTCTGTCTAACCATACAGATGATCCAGGTTCGAATCCTGGCAAGGCCAACCAGGTGCTAAAAGTTAAGGTGTAATGCTGCAAGTTTCTGTTCTGCTTTGATCATAGTGGCACTGCTTGTATCTGTACAAGAAAAGATCTAGTGTTTCCATTTTAAACTCCCTGTCTGCTGGAGGTTAAAACTCAACTGCAAAAGCTTATTACTTGAGAAAAGGGAACTAATGAAGTCAGACAGGAAAAACACAAAGCACACTTTATAATCTAACATATCTGTCTTCATAAGTTTATTAAAATGATGTCACAGTAGTCCAGTATAGACTAATCTGAGTATCTCAAAATGAAAGCAGTTGCATACAATGGGAACTATATAAGTTTAGTAATATGTAGGCATGTTGAGTTAAGGAATAATAAAATATTGCTATGGTGGTTCTGTCCACTTAAGGGAACATAGCAGTAAGCTAGCTAATAGCAGAGAATAGGAAAACTATAGGGCCCCAGAGACTTGGAAATCTTTTCTTTGATGGACTTCCTCCAGAATATTACTAAAACAATCTTCCCTTCCTGTCGCTTAGACTGTTACCCATTCCATCCACAAACCTTCCATGGAAAATTCAGTCTTCATCTGGTTCCTGTCAGGGCTGTACAAAACTCCCTTCCTACCTATGTCTGCTGTCTTCATTCCACAAGCTTCCCCTTTGTATCAGTCTTCCTTTCTACCTCGTGTGCCTGGAACAGTCTACCTCGTTTACCATTTTGTTGACCCTTTTTTTCATTCACATCCCTTTTTAATATGTTGCTGTATCCCTGACCCTTACTATATTTAAAAAAGTGAAACCAAGTCAGCTATAACACAATATGGATCAATTAACAAAAAAGGGTTTGGAAAGGCAAGGGATTTAGTTGTTCTGAGTGGCCACCCCCATCACCATGCCTCTCACCAGGAATAAGGCTTGCATCTTGCTTACAATGTCTGAGAGGGTGCTCTCCAGATGGCAGAAGCAGTGGGACACCATCCCACTGCTGAAGAGAAGTTCATCAGTTACAAGGTAAGGGAGACTAGAACTAGAGCCCTTCCCTGCCCAGGAAGGAGAGTCAGGGACCAGCATAATGTGAAGGGCTAAGGAGCACCTCCTGCCTCCACAAATTGGAAAGGAGGCAGAAGAAAGGTCCCTAGCCCTCTTCACCTCCCTTGTAGGTGAGCCAGTTTCTCCCCAAAAAAGCCACGGTCCCGTAGGAAGTCAGGAAAACAGATGCTGCTTTCCTTGCTCCTGATTATTCTTCCCACCCACTTCTTAATGCAGTTGGCCTCTGTCCCCTGTTGGGGATTGTCCTTTATCTGCTGAGGAGAAGATGGCCTGTATCTGGTAAGCCCTCTTGATCCCCCCTCAGATCACACTCAAAGGATTTCACTACCCACCCTATGGCCACACAAACAATTCCATGCCAATACAGGGGAGTAGACTCTGGAACAGAGGAGGTAGCCAGATACAGCCCTCTTCTCTTGGGAGAAGACAGAAAGGTCATCCCAGCAAGGAGCAGAGAGGCCAGTGGCAATCCTGCCAGTAGCACTAAGGAGGGAATGGGGAATATTCAATGCTAGGCAGTGAAAATGGTTGTTGCTTTCCTGCT
Source organism: Trachemys scripta elegans (assembly GCF_013100865.1). NCBI lineage: Eukaryota > Metazoa > Chordata > Testudines > Emydidae > Trachemys > Trachemys scripta. The sequence goes on from NC_048299.1 coordinate 243,607,114, forward strand.
CCCCATCCTGAATGACTGGGACAGGCACACTCCATAGACAGGCAGATCTGAGGAGCTGTTTGCAGCCTCTGTTGGCTTGTCTGTTGTGGCTGTGAAAGGGAAACCCCAGAGATTTGTTCCTCCCTTGTCTGGGTTACTCAAGACTGGAGTAATAGTTACTGGTATCCCTCCTGCCTCTCCACCAGTTGTTGGCTAGACATTGGGTTAGGGAGGGAACTGTTGATCCTTACCCCTAAGATAGCTGTAGGGGCCATTACTACTATCCCAACCCTACCCTGTAGATGCTGAAGAGCTTTTCTCTGCAGCATCTATGGGTACCTCTTGCTACCTATTTTTTTTTTTTCCCTGCCATGGTGGGCCTCCCTTATAAAGAACTGGGCCTCTTATTGAAATAGAGGTGGACAATCCAAATCCTCCCACTAACTCACTCCTTTTTAGAAAATACATATGTTTGGGATTATAGTTGCTGGACTCACCACCTCTTTCACGGAAGTCCTTTAATTGATAATTGTTCAAAATAAGAATGTTACGTGTGTGATGGAAAAGAATACAGAACATAATCCAGTTATATCAAAATACAGCATCTTTATATGTTCTGTTTGCACACAAACAACATATGTTGTCAAATTGTGTTCTACTTAAGTTAGTTTGTGTTCTCCTTGTGGCTTGGATCTTGTCTTTCTATTTATTACTACTACTACTACTACTACGAAAAAACATGTTTAGTTGCTTCTATAAGCTGAGATCATTGCAGCACACACCAGCGGTCCGGGTTGGCTGGTTGGCTTGCTAGCAGGCAGGCAGGAAGCCAGGCCAGCCAGTTTGGTGCCCTAAATTTATCAAAATAGACACCTTCCCATGGAACATCTCCATGTTGACAAATCAGCATTTTCCAACAGAAAAACATTCCCTCAAACTTACAACCAGCTCTACCTCTAACCTTGTGTCCCACCCTTCCATCCCACTAACTAACCTTCTGAGCCCCCTGTGATGGGTTGGATCACAGAAAACCCCTTGGGAACTGCCAACTGATGTGCTGAGACTACCTCTGAGCCTGTTTTCCCTGGCAGCTTGGGACTTCAGTGCCCTGCCTGGTTCGAGCCAGACACGCTAGCCTGCTACAAACACAGATCCAGGTCTGAACTACGTCCCTGTACAAGAGTTTGCCGGGGCTCGACCCTCTCTGGGGTGGTGGGAGCCACACTGGGTCACTACATACCGGTGAGCTGGGGAAACTTGTCAGGCTGTGGGTCTCCCTCGGGAGCTCTTGCTGTAGCTGGAAGAACACGGTAAGCCTGGCCCTGCTCAGGGCGGCAGTAAGACTGTCAGAAGCTCAGACCCTCAGTCAGGGCTGAGCAACAATAGTAGGCCCAAGCTTCAAAAGGCCTGGGAGAGGGGGAGACTGCCACCCAACACGTAGGTGGCAGGGGAGATGCAGGCCCTCCCACTCCACTGCATCCCAGCCGGGGCCCTAGCAGCAGCAGAAGGCCCGCTGCTTAGTCAGTGGGGATCCTGGCCGCAACACACTGACAGACTCTGGCAGTGCTGCAGCCAGACTGGGGTCGGCTGCCCCCGGGCTACTTCCACACTCACCCTCGGGGCCTATCTGGTGTCGGCCCCTGGGGGATCCAAGACCATAGGTTCATCAGGGCAGGGATTGATCGGCCGGCCCGGCGGCTCCTCCGGATAGCGGGCGCAGGGCAGGCCCGGCCAGTCCTGGCAGCTGCCTTGGGCTGTGGGGTCTTCCCAGTCACGAGCTATGCTGGAGACATCTGGTCTCTCTGGCAGCAGGGGCCTGACTGAGCTGTGCGGGCGAGTTTTTATACTTCCGGGTTGCGGCCTGACCCTCTGAGGGGCGGGCGCGGAGCTCCCTAGCTCCGCCCACTCAGCCCTCCAGATGGGCTCTTCCCCCTCTGGGGTGGCGGGGAGCCACACTGCTTCACTACAGTCCCCCAAAAGCCGCAGGCTTAACTGAAAACAGCTTAAGAAGTGCTCCTGTCTCCAGCACTCAGATGCCCAGCTTCCAATAAGCCCAAATAAAGCTTATACAGGGTAAACTCATCACTTGTTCACCCTCTATAACACTGATTTAAAAAAAAAAAGTCCTTAATATATTTTAACCTGGTAGGCCATATTGGTGTGGATAAATACAGACACTAAAAAGTGCATTTGCTAACAGGTCTCTGTCTGATGGTAAATTTAAATTACCCTAAATAATGGGCTCCATACTTGTTCCCCAGCAAAGGGTTTACGACCATTTTTCAAAGGTAATTTAGGATTATGTATAGGTAAAATGTAATTCCAAAAAATCCACTTAAAGAAATAATGGCAATCATAGCTTTGAGACAAACCAGCAACTTTGAAGTTTGTGTCTGTCTTTAATGCATTTCTGAGGAGCAATGGCAAAAGATGATGACTCCCAGCATCTTTAACGCAACAAGTTTTTTCTCTACCAGCTCCCCAAGTGGGAACATTGAATCTCTTTTCTACCCCCAGCTTGAATTGGAGGCAAAACATCACTACCTCTAATTCACTTGTCACAAAACACATATTAATATGAACATTTAGATTCCCCTTAGCCCACTGAAAACAGAAGCATGTGCCAAAACTGTAAAAGAATTACTGTCCCTTCCCCACCCTATTAATTGTACAGAAGCCTTTGCAGATAGGGGCATGCCAATGGCAATCTACAGTGGTCCTATGATTGCTGCCACATCTGAAGTCCCCTTCAGTGGAGCATTCTGTGGGCATATTAGATGAGCAGCAGACACCAATTTGGTTGACTTAATGTACCCTCTCTCGACACATTCATGTCATACATCATTTGAAAACTTATTATGTCCTCTTTAAGCTGAAGTATGATGTGTAGCTGTTAAGAGGTGCTATCACCACGGAAATGGGGATAAACAATTACACCATGTTAAAATGACCACTTTGAAATATTTGCAATCAGTTCTGTTAATGTAATTATTCTATTTCAAGACATAAAATTGGATTTCTTTGACTTCAAACCCTCAAAACAATCTAAATGGTAAAATAAAATCTAATACAGTTGTACAGGTTATTGTTGAAATGTAGTAGCACAGGTAACATTTCTTATCATTATCCTCTCATTCATCATTATGATCTGTCAAGTGTGTGAGCTACCACAATCTTCATTGCCTTGCCATGCACCCAGTTCTGTGCAGAGAAGATTGTTTTGACTACAGACACAGTTGATTATGCAACAACCCGTACAAGTATTGGCACTTATAAGATCTTGTAGAAGCTCACATGTCATTGAGCTCTTGCATACAGAAAGTAGTTCATCATCCACGTTTTTTTTTTCTTTCTATCCATGGTGATAGAATATCTGGTTTACCTGCGTGCAAAGGCATCCAAATGTTTGCTAAGATGCTTTTTTGACATGCTCTTCAAAACTGTCCTCACATGGTGGGAGTTTGGCCAGTGATTTGTCCTCTTTGGTAGCTAAATTAAGGGGCAAGCAATTCAGGTTTCTGTGGGTCTGCTTTTTTCATGCTGTGATCATACAGCATTGGTACCAACTTCCTTGCTTCAGAAATTTGCAGCTTTTCTGGTGTGCTCTCCCAGTTTGGGAAGATCTCTGAAGCACTAAACTCACTTTGTTTTGATAGCATTGTAACACACACTTTCCCCTCAATACCAAATAGGGATGATAGTCACCTCCTGTTAGTGTGTACGGCAGGAAGTATGTTGCAGAAGTCAGGAGTGTATGCATCACAAATTGCATGCACAGATCTGAAGCAGTGCTCTTCAGTTGTGCTGATAATGGTGCCTGTTTCAATCCACATGTTCTCTCTGTGTTCCATTTTTGGAAAGTAGTGAACAGCAAGGACTAAAACATTTGTGTCAGGTGACCTAATTATTAGGGTTCCTTTGACACAGAGGGTATGTCTACACAGTAACTAGACACCTGCTGCTGGTCCATGCTAACTGACTCAGGCTTGGGCTGCAGGGCTGTTTCATTGCTGTGTAGACTTCAGAGCTGTGGGACTCTGCGAGGTAGGAGGGTCCCAGAGTTTGGGCTCCAGCCCGAGCTTGTAGCCCCGTGATCCCAAGTCGGCTGGCAACTGCAGAGTTTTCTTTGTTGTATAGACACATCCCAAATTACCCAAAAGTCATATTGGCACATACAGCATGTAGATACATACACATGCATCTGACAAAGTGGGTATTCACCCATGAAAGCTTATGATCCAATACATCTGTTTAGTCTTAAAGGTGCCACAGGACTCTCTGTTGCTTTTTACAGATCCAGACTAACGCGGCTACCCCTCTGATACTTGACAGCATGTAGAAGCATCCTTGTGTCCACTTTCTCTTGAGTACTGTCCAAGCCTTAGGCTTCTTCAGCACCTCTGCTGGTGATGGACTTTGTTCCTTCATCATTGGAAAAACCTCAAGCAAGATGGAATGTTTGTGCTGGGTGTGCTCCTACACTCTCAGGTGCATTTTGAACCATGTGTTTATAAGTGACTGCCTGTTGGATGCCACGTTTAGAAACATTTTCCATGGATGCACAATGCGTGCACCAATCATCTGGTATTTCTTGCATCCAACATTTGATCCTGTCCAGCGCTGTCTTTCGGTGGTTTTCACGGAGTTATTGTTATCATATCTTTCGATCACTTGGATTACAGAATTAGCTTTGTCAAATCTTTTTAGGACTGTCTCAGCTATTCAGCAGCCAGTTCATCAAATGTGTGGAATTTGTCTCCAGCCATCATTTGTATGATAGCCCTGGCATTTCAGATGTACGCTTTTGTGTCTTTGTTGCATGCTCTTAGTTCATGAATTCTTTTAGCTTGAGCTTCCAGCTGATACCCTAATTCACCTTTCTCTGTTCTTCTCATTGTTCCATCATCATGGAAAAGGGACATAGGAACAGGTCCTATTGGGTGGCTAAGAACAGTTGCCATTGAGACATAATGTCTGCTCTCCTTAAGAATAGGTGCTCTGCAGAAAACAGTTTCTGGACTGATAGCTGCTCTGATTTTTCCTCCCTTGCCAGACTTAAATTTGATGGTCTTGGCCATGTCAGCAAATGTTTTGATGCTAGATTTCTTGACTGGGCTGAAGAATTGTGTCCTCTGAATCTAGAAGACCTCTCACAAATCTCTCCATTTGTTCTTCACCAACATCTGCTATTTTCAGTAGAGCCTCTTGTACATCTGTACATAGTGCTCAACAGGACCATACCTACAGGACCTCTGGCTGTGATTCAGGGTCATATGTGTTTGTCCTGTTGATGGCTTTGGTTGGTAAGAGCTGTAACGTGCCCTTCATTCCTCTTCATTTCAGAGGCAAGAACTTGTTTGTGGACTTTGTCTTCACTACTTCTTGTTAGGACACTTTTTTTTCTTCTCATGGCTTTTGCATATTCATAATGTGAAGCTATGTATTGTCATTTCTAACACTAATACTGACCTGTGCCTACGTGTCACTGAATTAAAAAGCTAGTTTCTAGAATAATTTCAAAGGCTCGTACCGCATTTATAGGCAATTACAAATTAAAACCTTTTTCCAAGCACTAGATGCTACATTGTATGTACAAAAGCTTACACATGGAGAAACTCTACCTTAGGAATTCATGTACATTCTCATCACTATACAGTACAAACTGTGCACATGCAATCTACTATTACTGGTGCAAACCTTCAGTGAGAGACTAATCTGGTCAGCAAATTTCAATTGAAAACTATTATAACTAAAACTTGTGAGGTACTTTCTCACTTTGTTTAAACAAGTCGGAATATGCATTTCATGTTAGTATACTGAAAAATGTTGATATTTCCATTTTTGCCACATGCTAAACAGCTTCATCATTTCTGGGGAAAAAAAATACCCATGAAAACAGATGATCTTTTAGTATATGGTTGTTTTATAACTTTGACCAATAAACCCTACATTAAGGTGTTGAAATTAACTTAAACAGTAAAAACTGTGGTTATAGTCATGTTTGCAATGTTGCTAGAACTGTGCAAAAAATGAAACTTTCTTATTTTGGGTACCATTGTTTCACCTTGTCTACAGACTTATGGCATCACTGGACAGCTCCACGTCAGAACTCCTCTAAATGTACATAAAATAAGCTTTCAAATGATATATGATGTAGGTGGGTGCAGGGTGAGTACATTAAATTCCAAAAAAGAAGTGCTGAATGCCCATACCTACCTCACACCAGTGGGCAACAGAAATGTGCTTCGGCCCATCTCAACAGGAACAACCCATGAAAGAAGCCCCAAAGCTATTATAATTTTATTACTCGTGAAGCAGTGAGCCCTTTTCAGCCAACCCCACTGTGGAACATCCTGCGCTAAAGGTGCTTTGAGTGTTCCCAAAGCAACATTCACAATTTGGAGCATGTAGTACTTTTTAACACTTTTCCTTTCAGGGCTTTGCAATGCTGAGTATAAAGCTGTGATCTTTTAATCTAGGTCAAAGTTACGAATGCCCCATGATCATCTGCATTTTCTCCTTCTATAAGATAGCATCCTAAATAAACCATAATTGTCTAATACAAGTCCTAGAACCACATAGGTTAGAGCAAATCTGTGTCTAAGTCCTGATCTTTATATTAGTAGCCAGATATTTTAACTTTTGGGATTTGACAAACCCTTCCTTGTTTAGGGACTATTGTGGTCATATTGATTTGTGCTGATTAATGGCACCTGGTGTCACCTTAACAGTAAGGAAACACTTGCTTCACTTGTCACATGCGTTTTGACTTCTCTTGGAAACTCCAGCCCCAATGAAGGAGATATTTGGAAGTGTTTGAAACGATATCCTAACAGAAGTCATGTTTGTTCTAGTTTTTCATTCTCTAACTTTGTATTAAGATCTTATTCACATTTTTAGCAAGTCTTTGAATTCATAAAGAGACTGCAGTCTCTCCAAGGTAAATAGTGTAAATAAGTAGCGTTTCTTGTCTTAGTCTTTATTTGTGGATTAATGTGTTGTGTTATGAAGTGGGTATGGTGCATGTCTGTCCATTTATTTGTCAACAAAGTGTGTTTTGAATAGCTCTTGACTAGTTCTTCCCTGTAGGTGATGTGGGAACACATTGAGAATAACTTGATCCTTTCAAAACTACCTGTGTTTAGATACTTTCCTTCCTGTAGAGGTGACTTCTGCCATCATTCCAATAAAAGGCGAGGTCCCAGGGAGTGATCCCCAAAGGGATGTACTCCAGGGAAGTCTAGGCTTGTTGAGTGAGTGCTATCCTCTACCTTATTAAATGTATTCCATGTTTCCTTTTAAAATTCTGTTTTCTTCCAGCAGCAGTTGTTGCCCTGTAGTAGATATTGAAGAGAGCCACAGAATGTAGTACCTTTCCCCTGGCCAACCCTAAGTCTCCTGGTTTACCATCTGTGCTTGCCCGAGAAACACAACTGCTGACCAGATTGTTCTTGAAACTTGGCTTCCTGTGAAGTACAGTAACTTGAGCCCAATATAAAGGTTTTGATTTGACTGAAATGTGTTGTATTCTGCCCATAGATTTTATCAAAAGGACCTGGCTTTTGAACTGTTGGCCCCTAGTAAAATGTCCAATCTTTTCCCCCTTCACTTGTCTCCTTTGCTTGACTGACTTTGACTAGCACCACAGCTTTGCTATAAAACTAAATTGAATACACTCACACACCTGTAAAAATGCTAATTATATTGAAGGAAATTATTTTTTTCCTATATCTCCCTGTACATTTAGGGTTTGTCTACTGACTTTCGGGGACAGGGACAGTGTCTTCTGCTCTTATATAGTGTTGCGCACTCTGCTGAAGACTTAAGCTGGGATTTTTCCAAAGGGCCAAATGGGAATTAGGGGCCCAAGTGCCATTGAATTGAATGTGCACAGTGCTTTACAAGAACATAGTTTAGGACATGATCCCTTTCTTTGTGACCTTACAGACTGTAGACAAAACCGTGAGGGAGTGCCCTTCAGGAGAGGGTGGTTATAAAGAGGTCATTGCTGAGGAGATTTAGGTTTGGGATATTTGGCAGACAAATAGGATTCTTCCAGACATAGGGAACAATGAGAGAGTCTGCACAAAGCCAGGAGCAGAAAGCGGTATGGGTCAGTGAGAAGATTGGAAGGCGTGTAGGGCGGGAGTAGAGGGAATTAACACTACAGACATAGGCAGCAGTAGTGATAGCTCCCTGAAAATGACATGAGAAATTTTAACTTCTTGTAGAATATAGAAAGTTGTGAAGAGTTTCAAGGATGGGGCATGGATGTAACTGCTTGAGCGCTCATGCCTTTAACTGAGCAATTAAAGAGGAGAGGCCAAAGAAGAGAAAGTTACAGTAATGGAGAAAAGGGGTTAACTAGGACACATTTAGATAATATAGAGAGAAGCAGATTATAGAGAGACTGGATATGGAGGGAGACAGTCTGCTTATTCTTGTATGTTATAGCCATGTCAGTCCCAGGATATTGGAGAGACAAGATGGGTGAAGTAATATCTTTTATTGGACCAACTTCTGTTGGGGAGAGAGACAAGATTTATGGCTTATTACAACAAAGTAACTCACTAAACCCCCTTTTTGTCCTTTGACTACAGGGGTGTTAATGGACCACTTCACTTGAATGGTTCCTTAGAATGTGCACTAATTACTTATGCTAAACCAGGGGTTCTCAACCTTTTTTTTTTTTTTTTTTTTCCTCTGAGGCGCCCCCAACATACTATAAAAACTCCACGGCCCACCTGTGCCACAACAACTGTCTTCTGCATATAAAAGCCAGGTCTGGTGTTAAGGGGTAGCAAGCAGGGCAATTGCCTGGGGCTCCATGCCACAGGAGTCCACGCAATGCTAAGTTGCTCAGGCTTCTGCTTCAGCCCCGGGCAGTGGGACTCAGGGCCCCGAGATTCAGTCCTGCATGGCAGGGCTTAGGATTTCTGTCCTGGGCCCCAGTGAGTCTAACACTGGTCCTGCTTGGCAGACACCCTGAAACCTGCTTGTGGCTCCCCAGGGAGCCCTGGACCCCTGGTTGAGAACCACTGTGCTAAACTATCTATTCAATCTTGTATTTAACTGCTTATCTTTGTCATTCTTATGTGATCATAGTTGAATACTGTTCTATTTCAGCATCATCACCAGATGAAAGAAATAAATTAATCTGTTACTAAAATTATTTTCTCAAATCCCTGTGGATATTCACTTTTTACATCTAGAACAGAATCCTCTAGATTTATGCTCTCAAGTTTAAGGAATCCTAACTTCTGGAAGATCTAATCATTATTTTTTGTGTCTGCCTTCTGTGATTATATGAAAACCTAACTTCAGGAGTGCTTTAGAGGTATCCTCTTGATAGCTCTGTAGGTATTCAAGGGACACTCAAGTTTGGGGGGGAAATCACATTTGTCTGAGAGTTGTTTTTTTTGTTTTTGTTTTTTTTAACTCCTGTGGTTACAAGTAGCATCTTAAAATGACTATAGCTGAAAAATGCACGCAATTAAACCTTTACTTGACAGCGTTTGGTATATAGGCTGTGCTACAGTTTGACTCTAAATAGTCAGTTTCTCCTTTACTGAAAAGACACTTATAAATATGAATAGCAGGAAATCATTAACATTTGAAAGATTTCTTCAAAAATTGAGTGTATTCTATCAGAATTTTGTAAACTAAGCAATTTAAAAAGGTTCATGTTGAAAGCTCCTTTAACTGATCTTCATCTTAAGATGTGGTGCCGTAGATAGAAAACTTATGGTCTGCTTTGTTTGTCAGAGAACAATTGATAGCCTCACTGTATTGAGACCATCTTGTTTTGGTAGGATAATACTGGTGCACAGGTTGCAATGTATTACGTATTTATTTAATAATAGCACTTGTACATTGCTTTTCCTCTGGTGATTTAGAAATGTGCATAAACATAGTTATCCCCATTTTGCAGATGGGAGTAACTGAAACATTAAAAAAGTTGAGTGAGTTGCCCAAGGTGTCACAGTAAGTCTATGGCAGAGCTAAAAATATTATGTTTGTTTCTGGTGGCACCCACAACTATCTAGACACTACAAACCTGGAAAAGGCACGGTCCCTGCCCCTATGAGCTCTAAAAAGAGAGACTGAGGGGTGCATGGGAACAACAAAGTAAGTGGCCAGGTTGTGGTAGATTTGGTACTGATAGCTTTAAAATGCGTTATTAAAATATTATCAAGATCATCCCCAGTTATCCTACAAGTTTGTTGACATGGGATGTGTAGCAGCTTGTAGGCTTCATGGTAACATTGTTTCTGCCGACTTCCCAAACCCAGTAAATTTCAGCCTTTTTCACTTAATGGATGATTCCACAAACCAATTATAAAGAGCTACAGGTTATATACTACAGATCTGTAGGATTGATTTTTGCCAAATTTAGCAACATATGCTTACTAATTCATGCTACGAAACTGCTTTTGATGAGACCGCTTGTTCAATCCTCTAAAATGGTTTTTCAGACAAACTACAAACAGATTTTTAAATCGATAATATAGCTAAAATACTTAAAGGTTTGTTTACAAAGGGATGAAAGTTCATTCAAATTAACTAAAGGTGTGAATGTAAAGTGGATTAGTTAAACCGCATTAAACCTTTGTGTGGATGCATTCAGAATTAAAGGAGCCTTAGGACTTGTCTACGTGGCCCCACAGTTCAGACTGCGGGACTGTGAAATGCACACCCCAAAGTGCTGCACTGTAACTGCCCCATGTGGATGCTGTTGGCACAAAGTAAAAGGTACCGGAGTTCTTTTGGAAGCCTTAATATGAAAAATCAAAGGCTTTAATATGTCTATTTCCATAGCTATAGTCTGTGCACTTATTTTGCTCATATTAATTGTCTATTCCCTTTATGTAGCTTAAGCTAAGAAATGTAGGTTTTGTATGAAGGTTCTCTCTCTTACAGATAATGAGAAAGTTAGGCAGCTGCTTCTGGAAGGTGTGCCTGTGGAATGTGCTCACAGCTTTATCTGGGACCAGACTATCTGTAAGAACGTTACTGAAAATAAAATCTCAGAGCAGGTAACTAACAGCATGGATTACTCTAAAGAAACTGTGGGTTAACATCTTATGCCCTCCTCTATAATCCGTATAGTGATGTTTAAAATTCAACCCTCCTGCAATTCACAAAGCAGTAACTTTCTAATTTAAGAGTGTTATGTTACTGAGATGAAGAGTCTGTTCTCCAGTTCCCTGGAGTCATTGTATGCAATTTTCTTGCACAACCATTACAGTAATGCATTTTCATTACTTAATTTATGCTTTGAAATATAGTTTTGCTGGCTTGTGATTAGGATAAAATAATTCAATATCTTACTTTTGTTCTGGTGCCTTTACACCAGGTACAAGGGTCAGAGGCTCTAAAAGCCTCAGATCTGGTTGGACGAGGATTCCCAGGGTGCAGGAACTAAGCAAGATAGCTCTAAGGCTGCCTTCCAAGGCTTTGCCTCTCAAACCCTGGTGTAGGGGCGTTCTGGAGACTGGAGGGTCATCTCCTTTACACAGTTCCACCCATTTTGCTCATTCACAAGGTACTCCTCAAAATACGGAGGGAACAAGCTTCGGTGAATATATTGATAGCGCCAGTGCTGTGGAGATTCTGGGCAGTGCTGTAATCTGCAGACAGCTGGGGATAAAATGCCGTAATTTAGGCCTGGTCCACACTAACCCCCCACTTCGGACTAAGGTACGCAAATTCAGCTACGTTAATAGCGTAGCTGAATTCGAAGTACCTTAGTCCGAACTTACCGCGGTCCAGACGCGGCACGCAGGCTCCCCCGTCGATGCTGCATTCTCCTCTCGCAGAGCTGGAGTACCGGCGTCGGATCGATCGCTTACATCCGGACCAGGAAGTAAGTATAGATGTACCCTTAGGCTCTCACTCCAGGGGCTGTAGAACAGCCCAGGATCTGGAGGGCAAAAAGGTGGCTTAAAGTTACATTAGCTCCCACTCCCTCTGGGCTGCAACTTCTGGACTCCTCCTCTTTTTGAAATGTAAAAATATTAGTGACTAATTTCTGTGTGAATTGGCATCATATTCCTTCAGATGATTACCTTTGTGTAAATAATCAAAGCTCTTCTAAAGCATGACCTGTGTAGCCAAATAGAAATAACTGCATATAGGCAAAACCGAATGATAACCATTATGAACCTGGTGACATTCTGCATGCTGCCATGAACTCGAGTGCTAACTACTCTGTAGAGCTATTAAAGCAGAAAGGAAATGTCAACAGATTGTAGCCTTACATGTTTTTGAAAATGGCTTAAGTATTCCTTTGATTCCTTGACCTTTGGAAACAAGGGGTTCTAGCAAGAGATGATTGAGAATTCTTGGGTGCCATTTTGATTTACGCTTATGCCACTGGTTGTGAAATTGGTTATAAAGCCATGCTCAGAACCAAAGATTCCTTTTTCTTGTAGCTATTGAATCCTAAAAATGATACAACTCAGCTGTTGCTCAGTGTAGTGAGTGAGAAATTGTCTGAAAACAGCTAGTCTGTTACACTGCAAAAATTTAAACACTCATGGGAAAAGCCCTTAAATATTAAATTATGGTACAGTATTTCTCTCCCTCATACAAGCTGTCTGGTAGTCAGATTTTCACAACTTGTTTACTAATGGGGTTTCTTCAGAAGTCGGCGTTTCTATTTTGTTACCTTCGGCTTCAGTACCTGCTCTGCAATATAATAGCATGAATAACCTGTGCAGAATTCAGATTACCTACTTTCACTGCCTATTATAAGGAAATCACTGTGTGTGTGTGTGTGTGTGTAACTGTAATAACTTGTAGAAAAAAGAAAAATGACTATTCAATTATTGAGCATTTTTCCAACTGCTTTTATCCAATCTCAGGATTTAAACCATATGAGAGGTGAACTATTGGTACCTGGCTCACAGCTTGACTTGGGTCCTTGTGAATCCAAGATTCCTATACTCTTGGTTCAGCAGCCAGGGAAAGTGGCTGGTGAAGATCGACCAGGATGGGGAAGTGGCTGGGATATCTATCTCCCAAAGGGCTGGGGCATGGCTTTCTGGATTCCTTTCGTAAGTGGCTTTCATTACAAATTGCAGGCAAATATGAGAAGTTATAAATTCATTTACTCTGATACATACATATTGGGGAAAACTTGTCCTGGTGCAGCCCACTTACAACTACTGGGTCAAAATTTCAGTTTAAAGAGGGCAGATGAATATTGTCATGGAAGTGACTTGGTGTGTGTTTAAAAATATTTAAAACAACCTACCATTGTGTCCACTTCAGTTATTGCACTAATAATGGACATTTGACGGAGCATGAAATGAAGCTTTATATGGGGGCAGAGTGAGCAGGCCAGTGCTGCTTTATAGTTTTTCAGCTTTCATGTTTTCATTTCTTTAAAAGACAAAATAAATACAAAATGTTAAGGAAAAAGGTATATTCTGAGAGTTTGCAAAGGTTCTTATTTGGCACTTACTGCCATCCATATAGCCTAGCCCTAGGTCGACCTCACCAGCATGCTGCCTGCTGAGGGGTCTTGCTGAACACAGGTTGGCAATCTCTGATTTCATGGGACCTGAAACAGGAGAGCAAAGTTTAAATTATGCTGAATGCTCTTACCTTGCTGTTTGGAACATTCTGCTCTTATAATTTAAAGAGGATAGTTTATTATGCTTGTCTGCAGTTCGCTATATAGTTCTGTGCTTATGGAAGGAACAGTTGTGGTGATCTGTTGTATAATAAAAGGTACAACAGCTTTGCAGAGATATTATAACACTTGTGCCAATACTTGTAGTAAGAATTTTTGAAATCATTCTCTAGATTTGTTGATGGCTTTTGAGAATTAAACTAATAAAGCATAACTAGCATTTCATTCAAATGAATCTTTAGATGTGATAGCCATACTTCAATCACATCTTCAAAACTAAGGTGATAGAAGCTCAGTACTCTGACAGTATCGCCTAAGGGTTCTCCAAGATACTTCAGTTAGGAACATTAGAAAAATACTAATGTTATTACCTTACAGGTATATCGAGGTGCACGAGTAGGCGGCTTGCAAGAGGGTATGAAACATTCCGAATATAAAAGAACACCTCATATTCCAAATGACTTCCCAGACTGTCCTGCTGGAATCCAGTTTGCCAAAGAACTAGAAAACGTTCTTCTTGAAAAATTCAAGAGGTGAAGTTAATTTCTCCAAGATTGATTGATTGCCACTTTAATCGAAACTTGATATGCCTTAAAATTATCTGTTGCTCAGTTCAGTTTCTAGACTTGTGATTTGTGGTAGAGTTTTATGAGTGTTTTAAATCCCCACTATAATAAGAAACAAAAATCCATGTTATGTAGACTAAGTGCTCTCCCCTGAATAGGGTGCATAAATTAACTAAAACCCTATTCCCAGAGTTCTGTTCAGAAAAAAGCTGTAATATAATTGTGCATAATACATCAAAGTAAAGAAAGCCCTACATTTCAAGTTCCATTAGCAACTTGTAGGGGAAAACCAGTGTCCGCCAAATGGAGAAGGATAAAATTGGTGACAAGACATTTTGGTATCATCTATTAAATAGGATGCAAGAAACTATAGAGAGCACAACAATTAAGCCCATTAAAGCACTTGGGTATATTTATTTTCCCAAGTAAATGAATGCTTATATTCTAATTCTTTGCTTCGGAATGTGGGACAAGCAGAAGTTCTTTCTGGGCAAATAATTGTCAGATGTTTTGCCTGCTGCCGGGGATGAGAGGCTAGGGAAAAGACTGAGTAATATCAGGCACAACAGCGCCAACCAGGGTGGATTGATTTAAATCAAATTGATTTAAATCACTAGGTAGGAAGACTTGATTTAATCATGGATTTCTACATAAAAGTGCATTCTTCTTGGTTGTTATAACCTTAACACATAGTCTTCACTGCTCAGAGATGGATGTAGGTTTCATTTTTAGAAGGTACACACTATGCATTTTTAAACTGAGATTTATTTTGAAAACTTTTCAGATTAGGTTTACAGCTCTATCAGAGAATGAATGATTGATTGTTTGGTTATTTCATTTACCAAAGATAACTGAAGCAGATATTTATGAAGTCATTGGGAGGTGAACTATCTCCAATTCAACAGGTTAATCATTAATATTTGGAGGATTTTCTTGCCATGCTGTATTAGGAGGAGAACATCACCAGATAAGCATTTAAATTGTTTTATTTAAGTAAAACTACTACTGTATTCTGGATTTTTTTTTCTTTAACAGCAAACATATAATATTTTAACAAAACAAGCATATGAATTTTTGAATTTAGTTAAACATTCAATTTTTTTTAAAACAGGTTTGTTTTTGTTAAAATTGTTTTTAACTAAAATAGTTAAATGAAATATTTTTTTAAAAAAAACCATACATTAAATAGACTTATGTTAGCCAGGTCAACATGAGAAACTTAAAGTATTGGCTTCTGCAGTTAACTCAGTTGTCTTCACCTTCATTTTCCTGTTTGTTCATAATCTGGAAAAGAAAAACAAGCTTTCCTGCTTTTTCAGGTCCCAAATGATTTCTCAATTTGGAATGAATTAGTCCAAAGGAAGAAAATATTCTTTCTACACTGGCAGAAGAAGCTACTGCTGTTAAAAGTGAGATTATCACTTCAACAGTCTCTGAATCCATGTGCTTAAGTGACTTCCCCCCAGTTCATTGGTGTGACTTTATTTGAAACATCATCAGCAAACACATATTTCTTGAATGGTTCACCCTTAGCTCTGAAGTTTATTATGGTTGGCATTATGGAGGGATGATTGCTGAATGTCCATGTCATAGACCATGTCATGTCATAGCTAATTCCTCTTCTTCAGCAGTTTGACCCTGGTACCGAGTTATGAGAATATTTGCAAGAAAATGAACTGGAGATAGTGCTTGTCCCATTTGGTTTTTTTAATGCTTGTAATTTAACTCTATCACTGCATATTTCTCTTTTTAAGATCTCACTCAGTGCCTTCCAAATTCAACAGTGTCAGCAATAAAACAGCTATTTCCCTGCATTTTGTTCAAGGTTACAGAAATAGGCTTCAGGGTACTCTGCATGTATTCAACATTTCTCTTAAGCCCAATGTTGAGAACTTTGGCTGTGACAGTGCCATCTATTTTTGTCACTATTTTCTTGATAAACTGTCATCAGATTAGGCCAGTTCTTGATATAGTGCTCAAAACATCCCACTTCAGAGTTCCATTGCATGTCTTGTGGGAGATTTAGCTTGGTCTCCCACTTTTTTTCAGAGCAGCTGCTGCAAAGTGGTTGTTACGGAAGTATTTTGCAATTTCAACGTTAACCTTTATTTCTGGAACACTGAAGTCTTTGGCTAGGAGGTGCATCAAATGAGAACTGCAACTGTGTGTTATTAGCTTGGGACTCTCGTCTAAATTTCTTCTCATCTTGGATACATTTGCAGCATTGTCTGTGACCAAGCTGCGTACTAGACATTTGAATTTTTTTTCACAGTTTGTTATAGTTTTTACTGCTACTTCTTGTAAGTATTCTGCTGTGTGTGCATTTCCTGATGTATCAATTGTTTTTATGAGAAAGACATTCCCTTCTGTTGTCACACAAGCACATACAACAGGATCATTGTGGACATTGCTCAACCCATCAAGACTCAGGTTAACAATTTCACTCTCTAGTTCTTTTGCACACTGCTCATTTTCTTTCATACACTTTATCCAGCAATTTGCCTGCGACATCAGCTCTGCTGGGTGGACGGTATCCTGGTCTTAATGACTGAACCATGTTAATTAAGGATGGGTTTTCAATCGTACAGAAAGGAGAGTTTGTTGCATAAACAAATCGGGCATTTTTTCATCAATTACCTCTTTTTGTAATCTGATTTTTATCACAAACTTACCTGTGGTTGTTTCTGGATAATGGAGACTTTTTTCTTTCTTTTTGCTACTGGTGGCTATATGACATACATGATGTGACTGAAACACTATCATTGGCAGATAACTCAAACTATAGAAAACAATGGTGATCTTGAAGGTGGATAGTCTTCAGAATCTTGTATGTTGAGTCTCCTAAACAAAATAAATAACTGCATTGACTTCTTATTACCATACTACTCATTTAGTATTACTCATTGCATTCACTGACACTCCATACTACTTTAAAGGTCAAATTGTAAAAGGAAGATCTGCTTATTTCAGCTATTTAATTTTTATCACAACTGCATCTAAAATGATAGTACCATAGAGTAACAACTCTATTTTTTTTGCTCAAACATGAGAATTCAGGAATAGTCCAACAGGACAACCAGCAGTCCTTAAGAAAGAAGTATGAAATAAAGAAGTTTACCAACCTGAAGATTCTGCATGTTCAGACCTGTTCCTTTCATCATCTTCAATGCAGCTTCCTCCTGAGTAGGAACACTTCTCATGATGTTGTTTCATTCAGGCAACCAGGCCTTGTATTTCTTTGTTTAGGGTTACCATTTGTCCGGATTCCCCCGGACATGTCCGGCTTTCTGAGCTAAAAATAGCGTCTGGGGGGAATTTGTAAATGTCCGGACTTCCCTCCCCCTTCTTCCCCGCCCCCCTCCCCCCCCCCCATGCAGAGCGCGTGCGGCTAACAGGGCAGCGGGCCGGATGGTGCCACTTACATGGGGCTCCGAGAGCCAGAGAGAGCCCCTCCTCTGCTTCCCCTGCAGCAGAGATCACTCCCTCCCTACATTCGCAGATCGCCTCCGGCAGTCTGGAGTTCCTCCCCCGCTCCTCCTTCACTGCTGCCCAGTGTGCCGGGACGAGCGTGCCGGGACAAACGGCTCAGGCCGTTCCTGAGCAAGTTCAGACATTAGGCGAAGGCCAACAACAAGGGGACCAGGGGGTCGGAGAAGGGGCAGGGAGGTTTTGGAGGGGGCAGTCAAGCAATGGGGAGGGGGTCGGGAGTTCGGGGGGGTCTGCCTGGGGGTGTGGATAAGGTTTTGGGCAGTCAGGGTACAGGTAGGTGGTAGGGTCCTGGGGGGCAGTTAGGGTGGGGGGGGTCTTAAGAGGGGGCAGTTAGGGGACAAGGAACAGGGAGGCTTAGGTAGGGGGTGGGGTTCTGGAGGGCAGTTAGGAGCAGGGGTCCCAGGAGGGGGTAGTCAGGAGACAAGGAGCGAGGGGTGGGGGTTGGAAGTTCTGGGGGTGGGGCTGTCGGGGCAGGAGTGGGGAGAGGGATCGGAGCAGTTGGGACAGGGAGCAGAGGGGTTTAGATGGGTCGGGAGTTCTGGGGGGGGCTGTCAGGAAGTGGGGAGTGGTTGGATGGGACATGGGAGTCCCAGGAGTCTATCTGAGGGTGGGGGTGTGGATAAGGGTTGAGACAGTCAGGGTACAGGTAGGGGGTAAGGTCCTAGGGGGCCAGTTAGGATGGGAGCAGGGGTCCCAGGAGGGGGCAGTCAGGGAACAAGGAGCGGGGGGATGGTTGGGGGTTCTGAGGGGGGTGGGGCTAGGGCGGGGCTCCTCCCGTCCCCTCTTTTGCTTGCTGAAATATGGTAACCTATCTTTGTTGCACTGTTTGCATTTTGCATGCATGTCTGTCTTACCCACATGTAGAGGAACTTCATTAAAATAGTCCCAAACTGGGTCTCTTTTATGGCCTGCTGCCATTATAGGTTTTCCCTTCTAGTGAGAAAATGGTATGGTAGATCTCAAATCAAAGAAGGCTACACTCAGAAAGACCTCAAGACTTCTGGAATATGCTGCTCAAACAGTTTCACTTTTGTTTCTACTGCCTGTCCCTCCCTTCCCACATTCATCTCCAGACTTCTTCTTGTCCAGATCTATTCCACCCCCAACAATCTTCTGTTCATTAAACTTTTTGAAACTTTGCACTTTTAGAGAGAGGTAAGGGATTGACTTTGTGTACACAAATTTGCAGAGAGACAATAGGGTTGAGATCTGTTATTTCTCACCTCTATATATTTATTTATTTAAAACATTTTTGCTGTTAACAAGCATGTTATCTCTGGCGACACAAATCCACAGTTTGAGAACTGAAAAACTAAGCATCTCTGATGGTATCTTCTAGACTGAGCATTGAGTCCCATTGAGTAGATAGAAAGATTAACCTAAGTCTATACAGAAGCCGCTGGAACCCCATAAGATTGGGTCCCTAAACTATTGGAACTCATTTACCCACTTTTCTTAAACATTACATGAATTTGTCTCATTTGTCTCATGATTAGAATTTATAATCCCTATTCCATGATGAGATACATTATAGCTCAAAGGTATCTTAATTAAAACGATCTTTCGATAGATTTTTTTCCTCAAAAAGCATTTTATCCAAAAAAAAATACGATCTATTTATTTATTTATTTTTAATCATTGATTTTTATCCAGCCTGGTGCCAACAAAGTAGACCTCTTGCAATGCAGAATCCTTGCACTCCAGAAGTACAGATACATGGCACTTTTGTATGGAACTCAAATTTCCAGAGATTCAGAATTCCTACTTAACAAGATTAAAGAGTTAACTTCCCATCTTTTTTTTTTTTTTTTTTTTTTTTTTTAAAGTTAAAATACAAGGAAAAAAGATGCTCGGTTATTAGTTATTTGGTAAACTGGGTCCTGTCACTTAATTTTTTTCTAATGATTTGCAAGTTGCTGAATAGATTAGTCTCCTTTATCCAGTATTTCGGCATCATAATTTTTCTTTATTCTTGAGGTACACTGTAATAAATTTGTTTCATTGCTTCCAAGTTATGGGACATTTTTTCTGTTTCCTTCTTTCTTTTAGACGCCCACCTGCAAAAAGGGCAAACTATGTCAAACTTGGCACCCTGGCACCTTTCCTCTGCCCATGGGGGCAACTAACCAGGGACTGGGAAGTAAGAAACAAAGCTCAGGAAGAATCTGTGGTTACTTCATCTGCAGACAGTAAGAGCAGTGCACCTGAAAGACAGGTTCCTTGTGAGCCCAAACCTGGACTGATTATAGAGGATTCTCAGGGTGACATGATGGAAGAAATGGCAAAGATTCAAAATTTATGCAAAGAAGATGGAGCTGCAACAAGTAGTGGCTTCTTTGTTCTCAGGTATGTAGGAGTGACTTACCAGTAAGTACTGTCCTGCATGCTTGTTAAGAGGGGATGACTTACTGGCAAGCCATGAGTCTAATTGTGTCCCCCGGCTCCCGGAGGGGATGGGAAGTAAATTCTGACCAGGTGGGCGGATGAGATAAAAAGCCCTCGGGGGGGAGAACCTGCTGTGATAGGAAGTAAGCCATTCTCCTACCCTTCCTCAATGGAGAGTGACTGACTGCAGTGGGGAGCCTCTTTTAGTAAGCAGTTTGGGTTGGTACTTGCTTTGGAGTGGCCCTATATTGCCTGCCTCCAGTGGGAAGGATATTTGGAGGGCTCAGAGAGCCATTGTTAGGGAGAAAGTGGCATATTTTAATAAAGAAATGTATAAATGATTAAAAAGAAAAGGAAACATGCACCTACAAAGCTCCTATCTAAAAAGGATTTAAATTTTAATTTAATTTTAAAAGCTCCAGTTTAAAAACTCTTGATGCATTTACTTGTAGTCCCATCTCTAATGCATGGATAGGGACAGTTCCTGTCACTACTCATGTTTCTATAGAATGAATGGAGATCTCACATGACTTTTAGAATACTGATTAAGCAAGATAAAGCCATGCTAGTGCACATAAAGAGAAGTGCCTGGGTGGGGGGGTGTCATTTTGTATCGCAGCATATGAAAATAATGATAAAACTGAAGAAAAGCAAATCTGGCTTCAAACAAATTTGAAGCCAAAAGTGCTGATAATGTAACTGATTTTTAAGTGGATTGTGCCCTTTTCAGTGAACAGTTCTATACTTATGTTTGTGTTTGTAGTGGGTTTTTGTTTTTGTTTTAATTTTGAGAGCTTTACAAAGGCTGTCCAAGGTGTTTGTTTTTTTTAATCATTAATTTACAATGACACTTCTGAATTTTTATTGTACTTTGTTGAGCATCCCTAATGCATCTTTTAAACTTCAAACAGGAACAGAAAACTATTAAAGCAGTTATCAGCGAGGTGCCGGCCTACCTGTGGAAAAGGTCAGAGAGTACGCCCTGCTTCAAAACTTGGACAGAAGGAAATGACTGAAGATGCCCTCTTATCGATCTTTAAGTGCTACCCAAGGGTGCTGGTGTGGGTCAGCTTGTCTCTGCTAAGAAAGGGTAGCCCTGAATTACATGCCATGATATGCATTCCAACACAGGAGGATTTTCTTCAGCTTAACAAAGACCAGCTCTTCTGTGGTCCTCAAGAGCCCAAACACAGCGACATATTCAAACACAAGATACTGAAACTAAAAGAGAGAAAAAAGAAAAAGAACAATGGGAATGCTCTAGAAAGTGGTGCTTCTGATGCCCTGGAGGCAAAGGCAGTTGAGGAGCCTAAAGAACTAATACTTGGCTTATGGCCTGACCCTCTACCAGATGTTACTTCACATTGCTCTAGAATTCTTTTAGGGTTTGTCACTCAAGGGGATTTTTCATTAGCTGCTGGCTGTGGAGAAGCACTGGGATTTGTTAATTTGACAGGATTACTACATATGTTATCCAGTCAACCAACCGATAAAAAAGGGCTTGTTTTGTTAAGAACTCCAGCATCTCTGCAGTACAGATTTGCTAGACTTAATATTGAGGTATAAGCATCATATTTGTAATGAAATAATGTACAGATATTGCCAAAGAAATTATTCCTTCGAATCTCAAGAAATGCTTGTGTACCCCATGTCGGCAATGGGCAGTTTATTTTCCATCAAACTAATCTGTTAATGAACTAAGCTGTTGATCATTTATAATGTTTGTATAGCTCAAATGTTTTATTTTCTTCTGAATGTCTATATCAGTTTCTGTTTTAAAACATACGTTGGCTTTTGCATCCAGAAACACTTTCTTTATGCTGATATTGTTTTTCTAATGGGCATACTATTTTTGTTGTTGTTGTTCCAATGTAGTTGAAGCCAACGATATCAAAGATCTTTTAACTTTTACAGTGTTTCCACTTCAAAAGACTTCTGGTCATATGGCTGCTGGACTCTGATTACAGTTCATGCTTCTGGTAAATGCATGCCATCTGGGCCTGTGTATATAGCAATCAGTTTTTCAGGGCCCACTCAGTCTTGCAGCTGAACAGGTCTGGCTGCTGCAGAGTAAAGTTCTGTAACCACTTCTAGCCTAGACAGTGTAGATGACTTGTTTTCATTGAAACAATTCAGTGCTTAAATGGAACATAAATAATAACTTTCTACATTAAAGGCTGTGAAACACTGACTGCAGCATGTGTTGGAACCTGTATCATCCAAAGCGATAACTTTTTTCTTTCTGGGCAGTGTGAACTTATTAAAAAGGCATTTTCTTTTCAGAATAAAAATTTTTTCATTATCAAGAAAAGTGGGTTTGGCCTACCGTGTGAAGAGAACTCTTTGGAATCTCAACCATGTTATTTAAAGGTGCACTGAAATGCTTTAAATGAGACACTTAGGATCCTACACTTAGTGTGAAGTAATGCAAATTAGTGGTTACCGCTCAAGAAAGAGATGTTGACATTGTGGATAGTTGTTTGAAAACACTTGTCCAATGTGCAGTGTCAGTCAAAACAGCTAACAGTGTTAGGAACCATTAGGATAGGAATAGATAAGAAGACAGAAAATATAATGCCACTATATAAATCCATGGTATGCCCACACCTTGAATACTGCATGCAGTTCTAGTCACCCCATCTAAAAAAAAAAAAAAAAAAAAAGTTATTAGAATTGGAAAAAGTACAGAGATAGGCAACAACGATTAGGGGTATGGAACAGCTTTCATATGAGGAGAGATTAAAAAGACGAACTGTTTATCTTAGAAAAGAGATGACAAGGGGAGTATGATAGAGGTCTATAAAATCATGAATGGTGTGGAGAAAGTGAATTAGCGAAATGTTAGTTACCCTTGCATCTAACACAAGACCTAGGGGTCACCCAAAGAAATTAATAGGCAGCAGGTTTAAAAGAAACCTAAGGAAGTGTTTCTTCACACAACACACAGTCAACATGTGGCACTCTGTGCCAGGAGATATTGTGAAGGCTGAAAATATAACAGAGTTAAAAAAAAAAAAGAATTAGATCTATCCTCAATGAGCTTCTCTATCTGTGACTATTAGCCAAGATGCTCAGGGACACAAGCTCATGGTCTGGGGTGTCTAATTCTCTGACTGTGAGAAGCTGGGACTGGATGACAGGATGCCTAACTCACTCTTAAGCATCTGGCCACTCTTGGAAGACAGGACCTTAGGCTAGATGGACCAGTGGTCTGACCTAGTATGACCACTATAAAGAGAATACATGGGTTACACTTAAAAATAAGTAAATATACTTTCAAACACTAGCTGAAAAATCAGTTTTTTTACTCACCTGCCTAGAAGAGAGTTGTGTTTTTTCATTTAACTTATTTAACACCTTAAATAGTTGAAGAGCTGCTCTACGTGTAGGTGGTATCAGCTGTTGCAGGAGAGAAATAGAACCCTGAACTCAACTCTTGGAAGTTTAAAAAGTCTTCAGTTCATCTTTAGCCCCAATAACAAATAATTGTATCTTATACCTCTTTTCTTTTGCTAGTTTGGGATTTCTGATGGTTCCTTTTAATGTGAATTTAGTCTGTGAAATGTGCTGGAACCTCCAGTTGTGCATGGAAAGTTTGCAGTATGAGCATCACTATACTCTTCAGCATTTTTATATATATATATATATATATATACACACACACACACAAAATGTTTTGTGTAAGGCATTACAGTTCACCTTTAAAAATGACAGCCTTAAACTTCCAGCCATTCTTGAGTTAAGGAGCTCTGACAATTGTAAGATAGACGATCATGTAGGAGTGTGCTAATAAAATTTGTAGATGACACAAAGACGAGAGGTATTGCCGATATGTAGGGCCATCCCTAGGGGGACGTGGGGTCCAGGGTGGAATAGTGCAAGGTCATGCACTTAGGGACTAACGAATTTTTGCTATAAGCTGGGTATGTATCACTTGGGAACAACAGAATAAATTGAGACCTGAATGTATTGATTGATCACAGTATGATTATGAGCTGCCAGTGTGACACAGCTGTGAATAAGGCTAAGGGAATCCTAGAATGCATCAGGAGAGGTGTTTCCAGTAGAGATAGGAAAGTGTTATTACCATTATACAAGGCCCTGATGAGGCCTCATCTGGAATATTGTGCAATTGTAGTCAACCATGTTTCAGAAGGATTAATTCAAACTGAACAGGTGCAGAGAAAGGCTAGTAGGGTGATCAGAGGAATGGAAAACCTACCTTCCAAGAGGAGACTTAAGGAGCTTGGCTTGTTTATCCTAACAAAAATAAGGCTGAGGGGAGAGATGACTGATCTCTAAATTTATCAGAGGGATGAACACCAGGGAGGGAGAAGAGAGAAGTTAAGGGTCTGTTGGCACAAGAACAAGGGGATGTAAACTGGCCATCAAAAGTTGAGGCTTGAAATCAGATGAAAGTTTCTAACCATCAGAGGAATGAAGTTTGGCACAGCAGTGCTTCCTTTGAGGCTTTCACTCCCCTTAACTTCGGTACAGTCAGTCACTCTGGTACTGTTCATGTCGGGACCAACACTGCTTGTGATAGACTGTACCCCTATGATCACCATTTTTATAACACTATGATAAATTTTGTACAAAGTCAAGTATCAGAGGGGTAGCCGTGTTAGTCTGGATCTGTAAAAAGTGACAGTGTCCCCTGTGGCACCTTATAGACTAACACGTATTGGAGCATAAGCTTTCGTGGGTGAATACTCATGCATCCAACGAAGTGGGTATTCACCCATGAAAGCTTATGCTCCAATACGTCTGTTAGTCTATAAGGTGCCACAGGACTCTTTGTCGCTTTGTACAAAATATGCCTTGTGAGGTATCATTTGAAAACTCCTAATTCTCTGATCGTTATAGTTCTGGTAAAATGTATGTGGCAACATTGTATGTAAAGTTATAAGATTCTACTGTGTGATGTTACTAAGGCATATTCCAATTCTGGGGAAGCAGCCCAAACCAGTTTCTCAAAGACAAAAAGGTAAACTGATGCCTCAGCCAGGTGTCAACATAATCGGATGAACTATGACTTGGTTAACTGGCCATTTTTTGGCAGGAAGAAGGGTGTGAGTGAGAAATTTACATATTGCCAAAGGAACAGTTGGGAGTTCCCGTTCCCCAGACTTTCTGTCACCTGAACCCAGCTGAAGATAATCCTCAAAGAGGAGAGACAGGTATAAAAATAGAGAACACCCAACACAAATCATCTCTCCTCCATTCCTCTCTGCTCACAGCAGCAGCAACACCTGAAGAAACACTGAACTGGGGGAGGGGTCCTGGCTGGGAGGCTTTCCTCCAATAAACACTGCAAAAAGCATGTAGTGAGAACATTTTTTGCTTTGAATTCATTTCGCTTGCTAAAATGGGTATTTGTTTGCGTTTTTTTTTTCTTTGTAACCAACCCTGACTTCTGTGCCTCATTACTTGTAATCACTTAAAAGTTTTATTTCTTTAATTAATAAACTTGTTTTACTGTTGTATCTAAACCAGTGTGTTTGGATTAGAGTGGTTGGGAACCTTCAGTTGAGATAACAGGGTTTATGCATATCATTTTTTATTAATGAAATGATGGACTTTCTTGCATTATCCAGAAGAAGAGAGCTGGGGATTACAGGATGCACATTTCTGAGGGAGGGTCTGGGATTGGGAATTTGCCGGTGTCAGTCTGTAATGTAATTCATGAGTGGTTAGCTATAACGATCCTACACTATAACTGGGAGTAATTTACATGCTAGAGGTGGGTGTGAGCAGAACCAGGAGTGGTTGCTCTCAAAGCGAAGAAGTGCAAAAGGCATCCCAGGCTGGAGGGGACACAGCTGTCCATCTGTCCACATTATACGCTGGGTAATGTCACACCACTTCCAACACTGGCTTTCTCAGTACCGATGGTACCGCCTCCATCTGCAGCACTGCTTCCCACCTCATTCTGGGCGACAGATGAGTCAAACCACCTACTTGTTCCTTCTGCTCTCGCTCTACCTTTATCACCAGGATCCCAAGCTCCTGTGCAACTGAGTTGGGTTTGTCATCCTCCCGTTCCCCATCATCCAATGAGAGCACTGAGAGCTGCTAATGGACTGTTACAGTTCCCAAGTACCTCAACAACTGGTTACTGAGGGGCAGATCCACAGAGGAATTTCTTGTCCATGTTAGTACCATATTTTGCTTGCTTGACTGTCTGGATCTCATTCTACACAACAGAAAATCAACCTTGACTCCTGTTCAATAATCGAGTGGATTGGGGCCCTGTTAGATTCCATGACATCAAGAGCGTTCCTGCTGACCAACCATTTTCAGACAATTTGACACCTTTGCTTCAATCTGCACTCTCAGTCTTCCACGACAATTTGAATGTGTTTGAGACTGTTGGGCCACACGTCCTACTCCTGAGGGAATTCTACACCAGAAAATTAAAAATTCTGCACCAAAAACAAAACAAAACATTCTGTGCACAATATTGTTAAATTCTGCACATTTTATTTGTCAATAAATAGAGGTGGAGGCTCCATTATGGCAGTGGGGAGCTCAGGCCACTGGCAGCATGGAGGTGGGAGATCACCCTGCAACTCCCCACCCCAGGACACGGACTCGATGGTGAGGCTGCACCCAACCCTGACACAGTACAAGGGCAGGGCCTGCCCCAGAAACACTCTGGGGCCATGCCCCTCCATGCCAGATGCACCAGGTTTGGGCAAGCAGGCTCAGCATGGCAGGATCCCAGTGTGGAGGGGCTTAGTGTGGAGGAATCCAGGTATTGGATGAGAGGGTTCTGGTTGGGGCAATCCGGGTGCGGGCAGGTCAGTGGGGGATCTGGGTGGAGGATGGATCTGGATGCACAGGGCCTCACTGGGGGTGGGGGAGGTTCCAGGTGCAGGGACAATGGAGGTCCAGATGAAGGTGGTCTGGGTGTGGGGATGGGGCTTGGCGGGGGAGTCTGGGTGTGGGAGAGTGGGGCTTGGTGGATTGGGGAATCTGGGTGCAGCTGGTTTGGGCTTAGTGGGGTGGTTGTCCAGGTGTGGGGAGCTCATTGGGTGGTCAAGGTTCGGGAGAGCTCATCAGAATGGGGATTCAAGTGCAGGGGATTCAGTGGGGGTGGTCTGGGTGCAGGGGTGGGGGGTCAGCTGCAAGGGTAAGTCTTGGCAGGAGGGACCTGGTTATGGGAGATCTGGATGCACAGGAGTTGGGAGGATGGGAGAACAGCTCCCCATACAATGATCCCTCCCTCCCCTGCAGCTGAAGAGCAATTTGGGCAGGAAAAGGGGAGGGCAAGTGCGGCGCTTCCTGCAGCCAGAGGAGGTTTCTGGGGGTGGTCTGACCCAGCCCCAGCTGCTCCTTGAAGGGGAAAAGGAAGTCCCATCGTCCCCAGCTCAGCCAGGACTAACAGCTGAGCCCGGTGCAGGGTAGGAGCCACTGGCAGGTTTGTCCCCAGCCCCGTGGTGATTTACCTCTCTACCAGCTGCTCTGGGTACCCCAAACGACGTGCCCATGGTGCTGAGGTAGGGCACATGACCATTCTTGCAGCTTCCCTTTGTCTCCCCATTAGAAAGTCATTTTTCTGCAGAGAAGCAAAGAAATTTGAGGGGGACATGAATTCTGCGAAAGCGCAGTGGTGCAGAACTCCCCCAGAGAAATGTCCACTTGCATGTAGGTGGTCCAGTTTGCAAGACTGTGCCTTTTCTCCCTTCAAATGTTACTCAGGATGGTGTACTGTCCTCCCCTTCATCCTCTGGACAGATTGGTTTAGCTTGCTGTGCTGGTCCTAGACTCCTTGTAGTGGTGGATGTCCACAGAATGTTTGCCAGTGTGTTCCCTTTGCCTGGCCCTCACCAACCAAGTCAGTTGTTATCAACGCCTCCCTGATGGGTTGGGGGGGTACACCTGAGGTCACTGAAAGTACAGCTGTGGTCAGAACAGGAGGCCTCACTCTATATCCATGTACTGAAGCTTCGGGCCATCTACAAACCATGTTGCGCCTTTCAAGACAGTATCAGACACTTAGTGGTTCACATACTTACTGACAATACCACCACGATGTTTGTACTATGTGAACAAACAAGGGGTCAGCACACTCCAGGGTGCTCTGACTAGAGGCAATCAATCTGTGGTACTCCTGCATCAAAGAGAACATTACTACAATAGCCGTCCACTTGCCCAGGGTACAGAATAATTTCACAGACCATCTCAGCTGGTTATTTTTCCCTGAATCACAAGTGTCCCTGAAGATGAGTGTTCTCTGGATGGCCTTTGCCGTGTGGGGCGTTCCCACCATTGACCTGTTTGCTACAAGAGAAAATTGGAAATGTTGCCTGTTCTGCTTTCTAAGGGTGTGCGGGGGGGGGGGGGGGGGGGGAGGGGGAGAGGCTCAGTCTGGGTTCCCTCTCCGACATCTTCCACTGCAGTTCGCAGTCAACTCTTCATACATCTTTTCCCCTACCCTGATCATTCCTCAGGTCACTCTCAAGCATAAAGCACATCGGGCCAAGCTCATTCTCTTTGCCCTGATGTGGCCAAGACAGTGCTGATTCTCCGACCTTCTCACACTATCAGTTTGACCTCCCGTGCTGCTTTCTCTTCATCCTGAACTGCTCACTTTGAATCACAGCTGCACTTTGCATCCCATGTTCTGCTCCCTGCATTGCACAGCATGGCTGATGCATGGTTGAATGAAGATGAAGTGCGGTACTCAGCAGCTGTCCTCTACCAGGATGGCTTACTTAGCAAAGTAAAGGAGGTTTCACTGTGGTCCTTGGCCTGTGGGATCTAGCTCAGTATCCCATCTTCCGACAGTGGCCAATGCCAGGTGCACCAGAGGGAATGAACAGAACAGGTAATCATCAAGCGATCTATCCCCTGTCGCTCATTCCCAACTTCTGGCAAACAGAGGCTAGGGAACCATCCCTGTCCATCCTGGCTAATAGCCATTGATGGACCTATCCTCCATGAACTTATCTAGTTCTTTTTTGAACCCTGTTATAGTCTTGGCCTTCCCCTTCTTGGCCATTATCGCCATTACCGCATCTTCCAGAGTGGAAGCAAACTTTCGAAGAGTGGACATGAGATCCTTATTTAGGTAGACTCCGAGCCCCATCGCCTGGAAGGGGTACTGCTTGGGAGTCACCTAAGTGGAACACACGTCTGCTTCACATCTCGAAGAACCACAGTTATGATACATAACCATTTCTTCTTCTTCTTCTTCTTCTTCTTTCGTCAAGTAGGCCCCCCTCCATCTCCTCTGCATTGGAGTCTCCTCTCATGGACATTCAGTGCAAAGGAATTAAGGGGAGTCAAGCCGGTGCTGCCTCCTCTAGCCATGGGAGGGGCCATGGCCACAAGGTGCGAGTTTCACGGATACTCTTATGCAAAGTCGCTGGCTCTGTTGCACTGGGCGTGCACACACCTCAGTGGAATACACACTGCATCACAGCTTGAAGAGCCACTGTTACAGTAACCATTTCTTTATGGAGGGGATAGTATGATGAGATTGTCTACAATGGCATGTGGTCCATCCTTGACTGCTAGTAAATAACTCCAATTGCCAGAGATGGGACACTAAAGGGGAATAGCTCTGAATTACTACGGTGAATTCTTTCCCAGGTGTCTGGCTGGTAGGTCTCCCCCACATACTCAGGTCTAACTGATCACCATATTTGGGATCAGGAAGGAATTTCCCCCCAGGTCACATTGACAGAGATGCTGGAGTTTTTTTGCCTTTCTCTGCAATGTGGGGCAGGGTCACTTGCTGGTTTGAACTAGAGTAAATGATGGATTCTCTGTAACTTGAAGTCCTTAAATCAAGATTTGAGGACTTCAGTAACTCAGCCAGAGTTATGGGCCTATTATAGAGTGGGTGAATAAGGTTCTGTAGCTTGGGAGGTGCAGAAGCCCAAACTAGATGATCATGGTGGTTCCTTCTGGCCTTAAAGTCTATGAGTCAATGTACTGTAGCCTATGTACAGCATAACAAAACACACTTACCAACCACTGGGAGTTTTCCCTAATTTATATATAAAATAAAGTTGTACCTGCTCTTAATACTGGATTACATTTATTGAGATTGATTCTTTAGATTAAAACTGAAAATCCAAACAGAGATGTTTTAGTGACTGCTATCCTCTCTTTACAGACTATATTTGGAAATGAATTCATACATTTACGTTTTAAATCAAAAATGGAAATTCAGGAATTGAAAACAAATTTCTGAAGCCTTAAAATATTTTAAGTTCACAAACATTAAAGGCAACAGAGGGTCCTGTGGCACCTTTAAGACTAACAGAAGTATTGGGAGCATAAGCTTTCGTGGGTAAGAATCTCACTTCTTCAGATGCAAGACAAGTCTGTTAGTCTTAAAGGTGCCACAGGACCTTCTGTTGCTTTTTACAGATTCAGACTAACACGGCTACCCCTCTGATACTAAACATTAAAGGGTTCCTGCTGAACATTGTATTGCATTAGTTATTTAGCCATTACTGATTTAAACTTAAACACAGTAATGCGTTGTATTTTATTGGAAGTCTCAGATTGTAGAAAGGGGGTTTATTTTCCATAAGACTAATCAGAGATCCAACCAGTTCATTTCTAGTACTGGTTAGATTTGGATTTGTTAGAATTTTCCTTTTGGTACTGACAAGAATCATACACCCAGCTGCGTTGAGTAGCCCGTTAGGTATGTATTTTTTTTTTAATGTGGTTCACCTGAATATTGTATGTACCACTTGTGTAATTCATTAAAGAACACTGCATCACTTTGTCACCCCAGCTAGAATTCGGACATTGTGTGGTATATACTGGGTTACAGAGGAACAATGGGGTGACATAGAATTCCATCATAAATTGTTTACAACTGTTTCTAGATCATGTGCGTTATAGACATCTGATTAAGCAATCTTCATTATGAGAATTAATTGAAAAACTGCAGTTTCATGCACGACATTTTGAAGATTTACTGTTATATAGAAACTGTGCACTAGATGGCCCCATAGGAAAAAACTTTATTCTTCCATCCTAGGCCTCATGTGCTCACCATGTCATTTTGAACACTACTACAGCATGTAGGTATGCACAAATAAAAGAAACCCGTAAATATTACAGTCTGTGTGGCTATGGTGATGAGGTGCACCCATGGTAATGCTGGATTTAGTGAACTGGATTTTAGTGAATTTAGAGACCTCAGGTGAAATATTTCTAGGATAAGAGTTTCCAGGCCTTTGTTTTTTGGAGGGCTGAACATTTCTTCCTATTTGTTTCTTCTCTGTATGTTTTCCTGTCTGGATAGACCTTTTCTGTGGGGGTCTTTTCATCTTTTCTCCTGCTTGTCTTTCTGCTAGTGGATCTTAGGTTCACTGAATTTCCCCTATGTTTTTTTTAAACATCTGGAGTTTTTTCCTTTCTCTCATACTGGTAATTCTTGCCAGGTTTTCATTTTGACACTTCCTCTTACTTTTCTTTGATTTTCATGCTCTATTTCTGATTTATGATTCCTCATTACTGGTGAGCCAATGAGCAGAAAAGTAGTGTCCAAGTGCATCCTGTTCTGTATATCTTGTAATACTGTTATACAGTTGGTTTCACATTGTTATGCAGTTGTTTTTCTTTAAGCCTATGATTTATGATTCAGGACTTCAGCCTCCCTGTAAAAATGTAGTTTAAGCCTGATCAGTTAAAAGTGCTTGAAGCTCTGAGCCAAAGTTAGTAAAAAAAAATACTGTCATTCTATGTAGTTCCAAGAAATTTTTTTTATTAGCTGTGGTTGGGATTTCCAGATCCTCAGTGCCACGAGGGTGACTTAGTCATAAAGACTGTGTCAACACTGGATAATTAAATCAATGATATATATATATATCAATTTTACGGTATGTCCACACTAGCCAAGTTGACTCAGGGGCAGTTTTGTCACATGTCCATGCTTATGCTGTTCTACTCCATTGCAGTTACTGTCTGTTGGGCAACTGTCCCACAGTTTCTGGATCAGCTCCCTAAAGCAGTGACTGGTGGGCAATTTTGAGAAGTTCCCATAATTCCCTGAGGAAACACCCTAAAATCCTTGGGTTTCCATGCCATTTCTTGGTAACTTTCTCAAAATGGAAGCCAAGATGAATGCTCAGCTCTTTAGCAAGAAACTTTTGGCTGGAATGTTTAAAAGCAGTTGTGAGGCAGCAGAGGCTATTCTGGTAGTACTGCAGAGAGTCAGAAATGGAGACCAGCCATGTCTGCTGCAATGATTATGCCCACTCACTATCTCTGGAGTAGCTAGATAAGTGCAATACTTGAAGATAATGTTCACCAGGTGCCATATCTCTCTTGGATCCGGACCATGACCACAGACTAGTGGGACTAAGTTGTTCGCTACTTTGGACATGCCGCAAATGGCTGCAGAATTTCCAAATAGGAGACTTTTTTGTACCTCTGTGGTGAGCAAGCCCTGCCATTGCAACACTAGACAATGAAGCCGAGTGCATGACTCACCATGGATGAGAATGTGGAAGCTTCTGACCCTGCATAGTTAATGATCAGTTGTGCTATGGTTTCGGGGTGGGAAGTCCATAGCAGATGCAATGGGGATGGTTTGAATAGCAATATAGTGTGTGTGGCAGTGGCATAGGCCACCTTGTTCTATTGTGCCAGACATCATTGAAACCAGTCTTGGAGTATATTTAATAGGACTACATACTACTTAACAGTGATGCAAGCCTTAGTAGGTCAGGGCAGATGTGTACCTGGGATGCCCAGGCAAAGTGCATGTGTTGGTCATTAGGTATTCTTATGATCTTCTTTTACTTGCTGATTGAGGTCTTTTCCATACTAGTCACAAACATAAAGCAGACATTATGTTCTTAACCAAACTTAAGCTAACTTTAATTAACTATCCCTAAAGCATGGTAACCGAAATTTTCATCCAGTGGCTTGAACCTGGAAAAACTGCAACAAAATCTGATTCATTAACACATACCAGTGATGAGGTCAATAAGAAAATCTTAAGAGGGGAGTTAAACTACCAAAGAGTGAGTGAGTGAGTGAGTGAGTGTGTGTGTGTGTGTGTGTGTGTGTGTGTGTTGTGAAATGTTAAGATTCCAAAAACTGTTTTTATTTTAAATAGCATTCAAACAATAGCCCTCTATTCTACTTCATTTATTGGCTAGAAATCCAATCCATGCAGAAGCCTATGGATTCCACTCTCTAAGTGTTGTTACTATATATTAATAATATAATCAAAATAAAACCTGCAGTTTATCCCCACCAATAAGACTTGGCCCCAACATAATGCCTCCTGCATAAGCATTAGAATCAGCAAGTCCCATCCTCCCTAAAAGCCCAAGTAAATAGATCTTGCAGGATCCTGCTATTTTGAATCTGGGGATAGAAGGGGTGGATGTTAAAGTCTGAGAGGTCCTCTAGGAGAATACTTGTAAATTGAACTGTTCCAGCCTCCGTGCTTCTGCTGATCTTGGCTACAGCAATATGACAGGGGAAGAGAGAGAAAATCCAAACTAGGCAGATCCCAAACCATTTAGGCTTTGTAGCTCAAAACCAACACTCTGGATACCACCTCGGAACCAACAGGCAGCCAATATGTATCCTAGAGCACTGATTTAAAGTGCTCACAATAAGATAAGTCCTTCTTCAAGTGCTTGCTCATGTCCATTCTATGTTTGGTGTGTGTGCTCGCCACATGCACCAGTGCCGGAAGTTTTTCCCTCAGTGGTATCCGTAGGGGACCGGCTCTGGCGCCCCCTGGAATGGCACCTGTATGGCATGGTTATAAGGGGCACCGCCAGCTCCCCCAACCTTCAGTTCTTTCTTACCGTCAGTGACTGTGTTGGAATGTTCCTTTGCTTTGGCAAATCTTTTCTTCTCCAGATCTGTCCGTTGCAAACTTTCTGTTGTAAATAGTTATATCAGTTAGTATTAGTTCCCTTAGTGTGTTGTTAGTTAGTTATAGTGTCCCAGACGGGACTTAGCCTCGGGATGGGGCATGCACTGCTCCCCGGGGTTTAAGAACTGCGACCTGGTGTAAAAAGCCTATGCCAGTCAGTGACCCCCCACACCAGTTGTTTAAGGTGCTTAGGGGCATCTCATATTAGCGACAGGTGTCGTATCTGTAAGAGCTTTAAGCCTCACACTAAGAAAGAGTGGGACATCTGACTCAAAGCGCTCCTTATGGAGTTGGCACTGACACTGACACTGGAGCAGCCGTGATCGGACTCTGCGCACAGCACCACAGCTTTGGTGCGGAGCACCCTGCAGGTACTGTCGTCAGACAGGCGAAAATCCACCTCCCCGGCTCCTGCCAGTAAGAAGAGGAAGACCAGGCGACGTTAGTCTTCTGCTCACAAAGTCAAGGAGAGAGCGGGAGGTGAGCCTAGACCCACGAAGAGTGGCTCATCACCTCCAAGTGGGAGTCGGGCCCCAGCTTCGGTTGAGCGGGTTAGCCCATTCTGGGATGTGCCCACCACCCCGGACAACGGCACAGGAATCTGGCACCTGGAAATGTCATTGACCCCTGAGGCCCTTCAGGTAGGATATCTTGTCCCTCCTGGTGCTTCCCATGCCAGTGATGGCAGCTCCCAAATCAAGGGGTAAGCCTGCCATTGGACCACCCCCTCGGTCCCCATCAGTGCGGCTCTGCTTGCCACCTCAGGGAGTGTCCTGCCAGCACTTGCCCACTCAGAGCCAACACGCCTCGGACGTTGGGCTGCCTACTAGTTGGAGCCTTCAGCACTGGTCTCTGGATTCCGGCCATCGCTCTGCGGGCTCGAAGGGCGGGTTGCCAGTAGCGTGGCGTGGACCTACCAAGGCATGCACGACCCCGCCACCCCGGTCCCAGGAGAGTCGTAGCCACTCCCCTTCAGTACGACGCCGATCCTGCAAAAGCCTCCGTCGGGACTCTCGGTACCGGTCACTGCCTACTGACATAGGTCACCGCATGACCGCCGATGCTCGACATTGTGGCGTCGGTCGTGCTCCTGCTCTGCTATTCGGCACCGGTCAGGAAGCATTCGGCATAGATTGCCGGGGTACCATTGCAGATCCGCCAAACACTGACACCGGTCACCGAGATTTCAATGTGGTGGGTCGTCGCTCGCGAGCGGATCCCACTCGGAGCATGGAAGTGAACACAGCTGGAACCGGGACATCTGGTTGGCCTCGGTGCAGTCCCAATCTCTGGAACACGGCCCTCCATCTCAGGGCTCGGAGTCGGATCAAGAATCCCTGCAGGCAGGTCAAGGTCCTCCATTGATGGCACCAGTCATCCCTGCAGTACCACCAGGATTATCGTGGCCCCAAAGCCAATGACCTATGCCATGGCACCCCTGGAACCTGTGGGGGGGTCCTGCAGCTGTCCCAAGGGCATAAATCAGTGTCGGGAGTCTCCAACAAGCATTTGGCAATGGTCTCCCACCCGCCTGAGACAGAGGCCACCATACCTGGAACCCACCAGATGCAACAGACGGGGGAAGAAGGCCCTACCAAACACCTCACCTGCATCGTCCTCCTCGGCCCCCACCTATAGCCCCCCAGGACGATGCCAAAGCTCATCCAGAGGGTAGCCTTGATCTTGGGGCTAGAAACCAAGGAGCTAGAGGAGCCCTCGGACACCCTTGAGGAGGGTAGCCTTGAACTTGGGGCTAGAAACCAAGGAGCTAGAGGAGCCCTCGGACACTCTCTTCAACGTCATCAGCTTGGCAGCTCTGGCTAGAGTTGCACTGCCAGTACATGAAAGGGATGGCAAAGATGACCAAGGCCCTCTGGCAGACCCCCTCATCGCTACCCCCAATCTCCAAGCAAATACTATGTGCCCGCAAGAGGATATGAATATCTTTATACCCAGGGACAACCGGGGGCTACTCCCAAGAATAAAGAGGCAAAGAAACTGGACCTTTTTGTGAGAAAGGTTTATTCGTTGTCAAGCATACAGCTGAGGGTGGTGAATCATCAGGCCCTATTGGGCCACTATGATTTTAATATTTGGCAATCGATGGCCAAATTTGTTGATTCCCTTCCAGAGGACCCCAGAAAAGAGTTCCAGGCTATCCTGGAAGTGGGGCAGGGAGTGGCGAGGGTGGCACTGCAGGCAGCCTCGGACGCGGCTGATTCTGTGGCATGGACCATGGCTTCAGCCATAACGATGAGGAGGGCAGCGTGGCTGCAGTCCTCAGGCTTGTCGGTGGAGGTCCAACAGTCCATCCAGGACCTCCCCTTCGATGGCCAAGCTCTGTTTGCGGAGAAAACAGATGATAAGCTACACGGGCTGAAGGACTCACGCACTATGCTCAAGACCCTGGGCCTATACACCCCGGGGCAGCAGAGGAAGCTGTTTAAGCCTTGTCCTCCCCAACAGCAGTGTAGCCAGCCGAGGCAAGAGCCCTTCCAGAAGAAGGGCAAGGGTTACAAATATTGTCAGGGCAAGCAGCCTCTACCTCGGCACAGGCCTGCTCTCATCAGGGATTGAGGCAGGCATTTTGAGGGTGCACCCGAGGGTAGCATTCCAGCCACTGTCCTGGATCCTGCCCCTGTCAGGTTCTCCAATTGCCTTTCTTTTTTCTTCCCGGCCTGGGCATCTATAACTTTGGATCGTTGGGTCCTCAATACTGTGGTGCAGGGCTATACCCTCCAATTTGTTTCTATGCCCCCATCCCATCCTTCCTCCCTGTCCCTCTTCAGGGACCCCTCTTACAAGGGTCTACTGCATCAGGAGGTGCAAGGCCTGCTGCAAGCGGGGCCATGGAAGAAGTCCCCCTAGATCTCAAGGGCAAGAGGTTCTATTCCTGTTACTTTCCGATTCCAAAGACCAAAGGGGTCTAAGGCCCATCCTGGACCTGCGAGACCTCAACAAGTATCTCAAGAAGTTGAGATTCTGCATGGTCTTCTTGGCCTCCATCATCCCCTCCCTGGATCCAGGAGACTGGTGTACCGCCCTTGACCTGAAGGAGGCGTACTTTCATATAGCGATCTTTCAGGACACAGACGCTTCCTCCGCTTCACAGTGGGATCTGCACACTACCAGTTCACAGTGCTCTTCTTCGCCCTGGTAACAGCACCAACGGTGTTTACAAAATGCATGTCGGTGATGGTGGCTTACCTCAGGCATCGGGGTATTCTGATCTACCTGTACCTCGACGACTGGCTGATCAAGGGTCACTCCTGGTCTGCGGTCCAGGGGGTCGTTGCGATTCTGCTGACCACGTGCAGGAGACTGGGCCTTTTGATAAACAAGGAAAAATCAACATTGGCTCCTGAACAAAGAATAGAGTTTATCAGGGCAGTCCTTGACTCCACCAGGGCGAAGGCATTTCTGCTGCACAAAAGGTTCCAGATGATGAGGGACCTCAATGCCGGAGTCTCCACGATTCCTCTCACAAAGGCCAAGGTCTGCCTATGGCTGCTGGGCCACCTGGCGGCATGCAAGTACATCATCCACCATACGAGGCTCCAAATGTGACCCCTCCAGCAGTGTCTATGGTCTATGCCCTGTCCAGGGATCGCCTGGACAAGGTCGTCACCATCCCACCAGAGGTACTCACAGCGTTGCAGTGGTGAACTGACCTCGGAATGGTCCTCGATGGAGTCCCGTTCGACAGCCCATGTCCTTCGGTGTCGCTAATCTCAGATGCCTCAGACCTTGGCTGAACGCAAGGTATGTGGTCCGCAGAGGAGATGAAATTGCATATAAACATCAAAGAACTCAGGGTGGTTCACCTAGCCTGCGCAGTTTTTCTCCCATAGTTATCCGCCCGAGTGGTTCGAGTGTTGATGGACAACATGGCCTTGATGTTTTACATCAACAGGCAAGGGGGAGTGCGCTCGTCGGCTCTCTATCAAGAGGCACTACGTCTACGGGACTTCTGCATCCAGCATGTGATCCACCTGGAGGCCTATCACCTCCCTGGCATCAGGAACATGCTGGCAGATCACCTCAACAGGTCCTTCTTTTCTCACCATGAGTGGTCGTTCTACTCAGAAGTGGTCCAGATGTTCTTCCAGTGGTGGGGAACTCCCCGAGTGGACCTGTTTGCCACCAGCTAGAACAGGAAATGTCATCAGTTTTGCTCCCTGTGGGGCCTTGGCAAGGGCGTTCTCTCTGACGCCTTTCTCCTGTCCTGGTCAGGAGACCTGATGTACGCATTCCCGCCCATCCCGCTCGTCAGCAGATTCCTGTCAAAAATCAAGAGGGACAAGGACCGAGTCATTATGATCACCCCGGCATGGCCGCGCCAGCATTGGTTCAGCATGCTGTTGGATCTGGCAGTAGCCCCCTCATGGCCACTGCCTGACCGCCCGAAGCTTCTCTCATAAGACCATGGTCGCCTCCTGCACCCCAGCCTCACCTCCCTCTACCTCACGGTGTGGATGCTGCATTATTGAACACGGAGGAGCAAGTCTGCTCCAGGGAGGTGCAGCAGTCCTTTTGGGAAGTAGAAAACCCTCCAGTAGAGCAACTTACCTGGCGAAGTGGACAAGGTTCTCCCACTGGGCATCTGAGCATAGCGTCTCCCCGATGCACTCCTCTCTGCAGTCAATCTTGGAATACCTGCTCTTCCTGAAGTATCAGGGCCTGGTTCTCTCTTCTATCAAGGTTCATCTAGCTGCCATCTCGGTGTTTCATCCGTTGATCCAGGGTAGATTGGTGTTCTCACACAAGATGTTCGTCAGGTTCCTGAAAGGCCTTGAAAGGCTCTTCCCTCCTATTAGGGATCCCGTCCCACAGTGGGACCTCAATCTGGTTCTCTCCAAACTCACGGGTCCGCCCTTTGAACACTTAGGCTCTTGTTCCCTTTCCCACCTATTGTGGAAAGTCACCTTCCTTGTGGTAGTGACATCGACTAGATGAGTGTCAGAGATTAAAGCCCTGACCTCGGAACCACCTTACATGGTCTTCTACAAAGACAAGGTACAGTTGCAACCCCATCCAGCCTTCCTGCTGAAGGTGGTGTCTTCCTTCCATATCAACTAGGACATCTTTCTCCTGGTGTTCTGTCCTAAGCCGCACAAGACCAATGAGGAGAGGTGGCTGCATGCCCTGGACATCTGACGTGCCTTGGCATTTTACCTGAGTGTACCAAGCCCCTTCGCAGGTTAACATAGACAGGATGAAGGGCCTTCTGGTGTCCTCTCAAAGGATCTCCAACTGGATTACCTTCTGCATCGGACCAGTTATGAGTTGGTGCAGGTCCAACTGCCACTTCTGGTGAAGACCCACTCGACGAGAGTGCAAGCGTCCTCGTGGCCTTCCTGGTGCATGTCCCTATCCAAGACATTTGCAGAGCCTCCATAAGAGGCATAGGGCTTATGTCGGGGTAGTTAGGGAACAAAGTGTCTGTGTAGATCCTGCATTGCTTACATTGGCTCTTGGCTCCCCACTCAGGGAGCCGAGAAATCCAGGCAGCTGCCCCCTCCATCCTCCCTCCCACCGCTGGAGTGGGGAGCCAAGAGCCTGGGGACAGGTGGGCTCCTGGTGGGGAGCTGAGAGTCCTGGCTCTGAGCCCCCCACACTGCCCCTCTTCAGTTGGTGGAAGCGCTCCTTCCACGTGAGGACGTGCAATACTGTGCAACACCGACAGGAGGTTAGTGTGGACATCAGCCACCGCAGTAATTACCTAACGTAGATTGACTTAGGGCCATAGTGTAGACATGCCCTAAAAACAGAACTGATTGCAGATTCTATTTTTTCTTCTTTTTTGAAGACTTTCCTCTTGCTGCACTAATGCCTATTTTCATCTGCTCTCCTTTGGAAAGATTTGGAGACCCTTGATATATTTGCCAACTAATTTACAAGAATTATTGCATTGTAAAAATATTCAGAAAAGCTGGATGCAATTGATTTTTCTTACAAGATGACTTACTGGAAAATATATATTTGGTTAACTCTTTACTCCCTTGGGGCACTGTACTAAAAACACTTCCAACTGAGCCCTTTAAAATCACCATATTAACTTAATAAGAATCACACATTAGGGAGGAGTTTTCTCAGTTTGAGAATACTGATCAATACTTACCCCTGAATAGTAAAGCATGTATAGTAGGCCCATAAGGGGGTTAATGAGGAGTTATGGACTATGTTACTTTCACTATGCAAATAACACAGCTCTCTATGGCCTTTCTGTCTCACCATCTAGTGCTGTTGAACAACTGGCCTAATATTTGGCTGAGGCTGACACACGGATGAGAGCTAGAATAAATAAAATAAGACTGAGGTAAGCTTTGTAGGTTGAGGAAGCAAGTATAAAATCTGGGCAGGGTAACCTCTGCTCCATTTACCGAGGGTGCCTGCCTGTCATTTGTTACCATACTGCACAAACTGAAGGTGTTGCTGAATCCCTAGATGCTGTTACATGATCATTGCCAGCAGTGCCTAGGAAGGGCCTCCCCCCACACATACCTTGGTTTGACTAAGAGATTGCAGCTGATGCAGATATTGCTATTATTATTAATATTATTAATATTACTGTCACACTTAGGAGTCCTACTCATGGACTAGGATCCCATTGTGCTAGGCACCATACAAACACAAAACAAAAAGATAGTCCCTACCCCAAAGAGCTTACAGTCTAAGTGTAAGTATACTACTGTAAGTATATTGTGTACAAACACCTAATTATTGCATGGCACCACTCCTATGGCAGCCTAGAAATTAGATCTAGTACAGAACACATTAACCCGATTATTAAAAATAAGACAGTTACCTGTTTCGTAACTGGTGTTCTTCGAGATTTGTTGCTCATGTCCATTTCATATTAGGTGTGTGTGCTCGCCACTTGCACTGGTACCGGAAGTTTTTCCCTCAGAGGTATCCGTAGGGGACCGGCTCTGGCACCCCCTGGAGCGGCGCACACATGCCATAGTATAAGGGGCACCGCCGGCTCCCCCCACCCTCAGTTCCTTCTTGCCGGAAACTCTGACAGTGGAAGGAGGGCAGGTCATGGAATGGACATGAGCAACACATCTCAAAGAACACCAATTACAAAACAGATAACTTTCTTTTCTTCTTCAAGTGCTTGCTCATGTCCCTTCCATGTTAGGTGACTCCCAAGCAGTGCCAACGGAGGCAGGTAGGAGTTCATAGATGTGTAGTTTGTAATACAGCTCTGCCAAACCCAGCATTGTCTCTGGCCTGCTGAGTGATGGCGTAGTGGGCCATGAATATGTGAACCAAAGACCATGTTGCAAATTTCTTGGATAGGCTCTTGGCTCTTGGCTCCCCACTCCAGCGGATTTCTCGGCTCCCTGAGTGGGGAGCCAAGAGCCAATGTAAGCAATGCAGGATCTACACAGACACTTTGTTCCCTAACTACCCCGACATAAGCTCTATGCCTCTTATGGAGGTGGAGTTATTATGTAGATGTGGACACTGACATATTTAGGTCGACGTAAGCTGCCTTACATCGACCTAACTGTGTAGTGTAGACTAGGCCTTAGAGCAGGGATGAGCAAACTTTTTGGCCCAAGGGCCACATTGGGCTTGCAAAACTGTATGGAGGGCTGGGTAGGGAAGGCTGTGCCTCCCCAAACAACTTCCCCATGCCCCTATCTGCCCCCTCCCACTTACCGCTCCCTGACTGCCCCCCTCAGAACTCCTGACCCATCCAACCCCCCCACTCCTTGTCTCCTGACCACCCTCCTGGGACCCTCCGCCCCTAACCGCCCCCGGGACCCTACCACCTATCCAACCACCCCTGCTCCCAGTCCCCTGACTGCCCTGCCCCCTATCCACACCCCCGCCCCCTGACAGGCCCCCCCAGGGCTCCCACCCTCTATCCAACCCCCCCATTCCCTGTCCCCTCACTGCCCCCCCCAATCTCCGACCCATCCAACTGCCTCCCGGGACTCCCTGCCCCTCATCCAGCCCCCCGCCCCCTTACCACGCTGCTCGGAGCGGCAGGAGCTCGCTGTGGGGCCCGGCCAGAGCAGCCACGCTGCCCAGAGTGCTGGTGGCCCAGCGCGATGTGGCTGCGGGGGAGGGGGAACAGCAGGGGAGGGGCTTGTGGCTAGCCTCCCCAGCTGGGAGCTCAGGGGCCAGGCAGGAAGGTCCCAAGGTCCCAATGTGGCCTGCGGGCCGTAGTTTGCCCACCTCCCTGAGAGTCTACTTTTATTCTTTAGGAAGCATATTATTCAAACACCCTCCAAAACTGTGACTCCCAACCTGTAGATCATTGCAACCCACAAAAAAGTCACCAGCAGCTGCCTTTGAACATAAGGGATTTACAAGGCTGCATCCAACCTGTATCTGAAGCAGATGTGCTCAGTAACCTGCCACAACTGGTGAACCTTAAGTGACAGGAGCATATCTAATAAACCTTTGCACAGATTTGCACTGCATCACTTCTGGAGCAAGGGGGAAGCAACATCTCCTTTAAAGTGCTGTGAGTATCCATCCCAAAGAATACTGTGGTGCAGATGAGGAAGTGTTGAGTTGTTGGATGTTGTGGGAGGAAGGCATAGTCTGAGCAAAGGCTCAGAAATCCTGACCTGGTTTTGTTTTTAAAATACGTCTGCAATAATTGGTTAGGTTAATAAATGTGTGATACATAGCCTTGGTTTGGTCCCATTTGTGTTACACAATAAAGCTGAAAGCACCGAAGAAGTAATAAATCCCAGCCTGAGGCCTGATCCTCACTTCTCATAGGCTTGAACCCTTTCCATTAGATGTCAGTTTACTATAAAACTGGAACTAGTCATCACTGAAAAGCGTCAATACATAGATGGTTGCCTCTTGGCACCACAAGCAATGCACATGCTAAAAGGGGCATGACTCCCTAATGCATGAACGGTTAAATTTGCCTCTTCTGTTGTAGGGGGAATATGCAAATAATTTGCTTTATTTATAGCTACATAAGGGTTCAGAAAGACTTGCCAATAGATTTACATTTGAAATCTCCAAAGGTCAGTAATGTTTTTAATGTAGTTTGAAAACTGTTTTATTTAGAAGGGGAATTTTAATAGTATACCATATTTTATCTTGTAAAAATGCCTCAGTTCAGTTCCATTTTATGCAGCATTACCGCCTGTGGGTGCATTGTTGAGATAACATTGCACGTGCAGTACACAATAAAATAGATCACCTCAGAGATGTGGCCATTACTCAAAGGAGCCAGGAAATGCCTAGCTACACTATAGATTATAAAAACATTAAAATACTTGTTTACCCCAGATGTCGGTTGTACCACATGACTCTGAAGGAAGGCATATGAAAGCACACACTGTCTCACTCTCAAGGCAGTCAGATGCAGTTAGCGTTGTTTTCTGGCCAGGCTAAGATGGGTCGTATGCCTCTTCCGATGTTAATGATAAGAGATTACAGTGTGCACATGCTATTAGGACCACTGCCTGGAATTCTTTGAATCAGAACTTGCATTAGGCAACATGTAATTGCCGAGAATTTGGAGGGGATCTTCAAGAACTGCAACCAATTGGAACACTAGTGACAGGCCCTTCAGACTATTCTTTGGATTTGCAGTAAATCTGCCCCTTGGACTGATGTGGATAAATAGGGGCAGTGATCAATTTGGGTTGTGTTTTGATTCTTCTAGTGTAGGCCCTTTTGTGATGTTAAGGTACTTTATACCTTTAAAATGGTAAACTCTCTGGACGGGGGACTATCTTGTACAGTGCCAAGCACCTGGTCAGGGCTTAAAAATAAATATAATAACGTGAAGTCTCCACTGAAATAGCTATAATAAAATATGTACTAGGCATGATTAGGTCTCTTAATTTATTGACCTATCTTGCTGTTTCTACCCTTGTTTTGCAACAGTTAATTTTTTCAAAACATTCATGTTCACTCCATGACTAGAAAATGGAAGTTAAAATACTGAAGGCTTCGCTCCCCATGGCTTAACATGGTTCTGATGAGATGTTCCTCTGAATGCTTTGATGGCCTCTTTTTTATTCGCGTGTGCTCAGTGCTTTTGCTATCTTTGGTTCTGAGGGGAGGAGTCTCATTAAAAAGTAATCACAAGATGTGGACAAAGCAAAAGCGAAGGCCTGTGATACATGTGTTTTTAATTGCAGTTTAGTTCATTCCCTTATGTCTGGGTTTAGATAGTTTTGCTAACAGTAAATCTTGACCTTAATTTTGCAATTCTCTCTCAAATGTGCTTATTTATGGTTTTGATTTTACCGGCTTTTGCCATAATTGACACAAAAGTGAGAAAACAGGAATACTGTCCCACAGTACCATGAAGAATTCCACTTATGTGATCGAATGGTTGCCAAAAATCCTCATGAAATTAGATGTTAATTCAATTTTCTTCAATTTTTTTCTACAAAACAAGAGACCAAGTTGATGTTTTTCTGTTAGTGTCAACCCAGAGACTGCAAAAGCATCAGGCTAAGCCATAGGTCTCAATACAGGTGGCCAGGTTTCACCTTCGCCTTCAAAGGAGAGGGAAGAATTTATCAAACACTCATCTGATGAAGCATACTTTTTAGTACTGAACATTGCAGGGTCTTGTCAACTAGTTCTTAGGGATTATTTGGAAGCACGAAAGGCACCTTCCTTTATGTCAAGGGTCATTTGACCTATGTCTGTTAAGAAAATCTTCTAAACTAGTAAATGAATGTCAGGTTATAAAATTAACTTCCATAC
The DNA here is from genome assembly GCF_013100865.1 of Trachemys scripta elegans. Classification (NCBI taxonomy): domain Eukaryota; kingdom Metazoa; phylum Chordata; order Testudines; family Emydidae; genus Trachemys; species Trachemys scripta. The sequence goes on from NC_048299.1 coordinate 243,651,758, forward strand.
TTTCAGAAATATAAACTAGCTTACAGAGATCTATAATAGGATTAAAAATATATAGCCCCATCTCGCTCAGCCTTTCCAGTCTCTGAAATGTTGAGACCAGTGCACGTTTAACCCCCTACCCCAACCCCCACCCCCACCCCGAATACAACCATGTTTGATTGAAGCCCCAACCAATCTTGTTCACTGGACTTAAACTACTTCTAAAGACATGTGAGCAAATTACAAGTTGCACAACACAATTACCCACCTCCCTTCTGCTCAAAAATGGAATTTCTTTGTATCCCAAAGCACAGAACCCAAAATCATGTAATTATTCAGGGTTTCTCCCTTGAGTTTTGATTGGTAACATCAAAAGATATTTTTTTCAGGATGTGTTCTGACATTGGCAGATATTTCAAATCTTTATGTCAGTATCCATTCCTCCCTCTATTTATTTCTTTGATTCATAGGACCTCATCATTACTGTAAATACAATTTTCTCCCATGTGATATTTCTTCATGCACATAATATTTGGGAAAATGATAGACATAGGCATTTTATTATCCCTTCGGCATCTGGCAAACATTTTCTTCAAATCTCAAGCAAAAACATCTCCTAGAAAACTCAGTAGGATTATGGTTCCCTAATAAATTAAAAATGCTTCCTATTTGCATAAAGCTTTCCATTACAATTAAATCTAACTCAATACTACTCTCAAAGCAAGAATTACCCTCTAGTGTCTCTGGCTTTACATCTAAGGTGCTTGCTCCTTCAAAATCCGATGTGTTGGGCACAAACACACATTCTAAACCGATTACTCTCCTCTAAAAAAAAAACAACCTCAATTTCTGTTTCTTGGCAATTCAAATCAAGCCTAATGCTGAAAGAAGAAAAAACCTGACTGGCAGAGAGCTTGGAATAGGAACCAGCAGTAACTCGGAACGCCAGCTCACCCAGCTGAAGAACTCACATGGATCTATTCATGATCCAAGTAAACTGGACCAAAACTCACACTATAAAATCAATCGCCTGGAAATAAAAACCATCAAGCCTTCTGGGCTTTTCCTATTTAATTGAGGGACTGGCAGTGCAAATAAAACTGGAAAAGCCAACTGCAATAGTATGTATAAGCACTGTCTCTTCATCAAGGAAGTAAAGAAATATGCTCAGTTTGGTTAATGAGAATTTATGGCTCCTCAACAGGGAGCAATGAATATTTTGTTCCCGACCAAACGACAATTTTTAAGATCATAAAATTGGACTAAACTGGAGCAGCAAAGAGATTCTACAATATCTAGTTCTTCCAGACTGTATCATACAGGGCAGAAATAAGTGGTTGCCTAGGGTAGCAAAATATTAGGAATAACATATTATTTATTATAACTGTTCATTATGAGAGTGACTGTGAGCTGGGAGGTGTGTTCATGTGTTAGTTTGCTTATAGCAGAAACCCTAGAGCTGAGTCAATCCTGAATGCTCCATTTCTAGCCAACTTTCCAGCAACCACAAACCAATAGGACTCCTAGGGTTAAGATTTCTACCTCTTTGCCAAATGGTAAGGTCATGCTCTATTATTCTGCTAATGCAATTTACTTTTCTTGGTTTTTCTCATGACCTTTCCCCCTCTATTTGCCACATCATTTTTCTCTCTTTCCTATGTCACCAGGACTTTTATACATTTCTTATATTGTTCACTTTGGTGTTGCATTTTTGATGTATATGCCCATGCTAGTAGTCTTGCCAGGACTGTTTTATTCCCGAGTAATACAATCCAAGTTTTAGTTGCTGATCCTGCAAATAATTACGCAGGTGCATAACTTTATGCATGGATAGAGTTACTCGTGTGTAAGTCTCTGCAGGGTTTAAATACTTCTTTTGTATTCCATGGCAAAATCCCACATTAATAGACTGTTAAGTGTGTATCAGTAAGCAATCAAGTCAGCAAATGTCAAAATTTCAGCTTGGATGATGCTCTCTCTATTAGACATTCACATCCTATTTTGCAAATCTGAAGATATTGTATCAGACATTTTTTCCCCAACAGGCTAAGATCCTTGTATAGTATCTTGTATTTTTTTCTTGTATACTTGCAATAAGCTCATTGTCATAATGAGACATTTATACAGATAATGAGAACGTCCACAGGTACATTAGATAAAATTGAATATGTAGAAGAGATCTGACACTTCCACTTATTAAAATAAACAGGGTTGTTTCTCTGTTTTACTCACCTGATGATATCTCTTCACTTGTGTAGACTGTAAAATCTCTGAGGTTGGGTCCAGGACTGTCTTTTTATTATGTGTGTGTAAAGTGCTTAGCCTTGATCAGAGCCACTAGGCCCTACAGTAATAATAAACCCTCACATTTTAGTGTATACGTCAACTTCTAACTGATAAGGGCTAGAAATGACTTCTCCCTAGGTGCAGATTATTCCGTAGTAGCCAGCTACAGCATTTCTTATACCTTCCTCTGGAGTGTCTGGTTCTAGCCAGTATCAGCAACAAACTAATGGTCTGGCTAGATCACTAGTCTTATCTCATATGGTGATTCCTGTATTGATTCTATATCTCTTTCTTGACTCAGCACCATGTCCTTAGTGGTAATAAGCCCATGCAACTCCCATTGATGGATTTGGAAGTTTTGGTGGGTTTTGTTAGATAATTTCTCTTCTCCCTAAGGAATGTCTGAATGTTTCCCCCATGCCAAGGTACTACACGTCTAGCAGGATATTATTATTAATATGTATTATTTGTGTGATGTTGGCACCTACTGGGCCCAGCCATGATCATGACCCCATTGTGCTTGGCACTGTAGAGATACATAGTAAGAGACATTCTCTGCCCCGAGAACATTATTCTTGCATGTGCATACCTCTGAAGAGTAATTAGTGTCAGTATTTATTGTTCTGTCTCTCTCTTTGTCTCACAGAAATACACATACAGAGTGGTATTAGGTATGATTCCTTGGTTGACTATATTACTTATATAGAAGTAGAACTAGTTTGCATTTTCCATGTGAGCAGACTCCACTATGCCTGAAGCTAATCTAAACTCCAGCAGAGCTCCTACAGTGCTAGAGAGCATAGCTATAGATGAACTTACTCTGTGGGCAGCAGTTTATCTGAATGTTTTAATCATGCCATGGAACCCCCCCGCTCTACAGAACTGATGCTAAACTCCACAGGAGCGGAGCTATAGATGAGCACACTTCCACACAGCTAAGAAATCTGCAGGAGCTTACTCCAGCTATGGGATATAACTCTTCCTCTAGATCTTTGTTTCCTATGGCCGGTTTGCAGCCATTCCGGAGCCTGTGTGACTCAGCGCACAACTGAATTGGTTGCACATGCAGTCACCAGGTGCACACGTAACGAGTTTAGTAAAACAATAACATTCTACTGCACATGCTCATTAGTTGATTTCCAAATACTCATAACTCTGTCAAATCTCAACATTTTCCCTCCAGGACAAGGCCCCACTGTTACCCAGGGAGGGCTGTTTCCATGGCAAATGCCAATGTTCAAATCTCAGCAATTTAGCCTGAAGGGTTGATTGGGTGTGGGTGGGAGGAATTACAAAGATTTTTTTTTTATACTGGGGAAAAATTTTTTTTTCACTCTCATCTCACTCAATAATGGCTGAAATTCTGTTGCTCAAACTTTCCAAGAAAACAAAAAAACATACAGCTTCAAGCAGCTTCCAGGCCTGGAAAATCTGAACTCAAAAGGTGACAGTTTCTTAAAATTATGATGAATGAAAATGAGGTTATAATAGAAACCCCTTTCCAATCTTAACTTCTGTGCCCATTATAGCTTTTTCATACAAAGTATTTCCCAAGTAAATAATAGCTACAAGGTTACATTTAAAAAAAATAGCTGAAGGGAGAAATTACTATCTATAACCTAAGAAGAAAAGAGGGATCTTCCAATGAAATGTGAACTGAGAAAGCTGAGCAATACAGAATATCTAGTCTAATTAAGGAGCTGCAAAGCAGAAGGTTCTTGCAACATGAATGAAAAGAATATATGGTGGAGCAGAGTGGAGACCAGTGCTAGATGAGGGGGAAAGCGGGAGCTCTGTGAGACAGGCATGCTGCTAGAAAACAGGTGGGACACTGTGGGAGGACAGTTTTAAGCTGAATACTGTAATGAATCGAGAGTAGAGATTTGGGTGTGGCTGAGAATTTCAGAGAGGTGGAATGGAGGCAGCAGCATACACAATGTGCTGATTGGCAGATATGTAGGAGAAGCAAAGTTCAGGCCTAAAGACAACAGCAAGGATCAGACAGTGGAGTTAATGGAAAGCCTGAGCTGAGGAGGGAGCGTGAGGCGACTGAGCTGTGTCTGAGGATGGGCAGAGGAACACTTCTGCTTTAATGACATTTATCTGGAGGCAGTTGAGATGAAGCCACACATTTACTCAAGATGCACAGAAGGTGGGCAGGGAACAGTCATTACTTGCAGAATGCTGAAAACTCCCAGTTCCCACTGAAATCAACAGGGGATGGGGGCCACTCGCCACGTCTGAAAATCAGACTAAGTGTTTGAAAGCTCTGTAGTTCTATCTCGTTGTGCAGGCTTCCAAAGCCAGCAGCAATAAAACCTCCAGAGGATCCCCTTACAAATGTGCAGACTTTGTTTAGGCCACTCTGTTCAGTGTTTAGTCTCCTTGTGCTTCTACTCCTTTGAAGTACATGGTTACTACTGAAGCCATGTCTTTGGGAGAGGTGGAACACAGGGACAGCTAACAGCAGAGTAGGAAGTCAGTTTATGAAATGGTTTGACATTTGTACCATGGTGAGACTCAGGTGTGAGTAATTGTCATGACTGACCGCGTCCGTATGTGCTCACACAGTCACCTATAGTAAAATGCTCAATAATAAAGTGCATTCTTGTTCTCTGTGGCAAACTATTATACTTAATAATTTCATAAGGGATGGTTTGGGTGGGTGGAGGAACCCTTGCAACTATAGGGAGGATGTAGCAGTGCTAACATAGCAGAGATGGTACACTTGTCTGTTTCAGAATGCTCCTTTTGGAGACATGTCATCTTTGTATGATATGTGCAGAGAGAAGCAAGACCGACTCTTTCCTAGATGTATTTTATATCTGTTTTACAAATATATATAGAAAGTGATGGGAAGAGCAAGAACACAGCATGATTACTACACCTACTGACTGTATTATTGGTTATACTGTGCTGTCTGCTAACGTGTGTGGGTGTTGATGGTTGACTTTGAGAAACTTAATGAAGGTTGCCAATGGAAATTTTGACATTCATGATGATAAATGTGCAGAGCCTTCAGAGGAATTCAAATAGCTGGACCGATTATAACTGCAAATCTTTTTCTGAAAGAAAAGTTTAAATTTTCACTTGGTTTTTTTCTTTCTGTTGTTCTGTCTTTCTGTTTTCCTTTCTTGCACCTCTGCTTAATGCCAGTAATTTTAGGATACCAGTAATTGTATTGCGATCCTGCAGCCGACAAAGAAAAAAGAGAGTATCTTTGTCTGTCTTTAGAAGCTGAAGTGCTCCTCAGAAGGAACAGAAAAGCAAAGCCTTTGTGAATATTGCAAATGGAATCCTTGACATCTGCACTCTAGTACCATTCATAATTAAACTTGAAAAGAAGCATCTGTGCATGTGTTAGCTCTAGTCAGATTCTCGTTTTACAGCATTTTCTGAGGCACCAAACACTCTTAGCATCTTAGTTTGTGCATCTTCTGTGGTCCTCCAAGCTTCTGGAGATGGGGATGAGCTCCCACTTTTGAATGGAAGCTGAACCTGAAAGAACAAGTGAGAAGGGTACTGGATAGTTGTCACATGCTGCAGGGGACACCTAGAGCTGTGAGCCACTCTGTTACCCCTCTGCCTCTACAAGAGTGAGTTTTGCTGGTGATTAGACTGTGTGTCAGTTCCCTGCCACACCACTCTGTCTTCCTCACCAGCAAACTCCTCAAGGCTCTCCTGGCCTAGACCTCACCTTGCAAGTAACAACCAGTGAACTCCAGCCCCCAAGCTCCTCAGAGGTGTTTCTTTGCAATGCATAGCCCCTATCACTGTTCATTCACAGAAGATATTAAATTCACTGCTCTATTAAAGAGTCAGTACCTCACAGCTTATTAATTTAACTGGGATAAGTGCACCCTTCCCTTCAAACACAGCCCTGAGTTGGTTTATAGTAAAAGTAAAATAGGTTGATTAGCAAAAGAGCAGGGATTAAGCGATAACAAGTCAAAATGATAAAGGTAGAGATGTTCACACAAATAGAAGTGAGCACATGCATCTAAAAGTCTAAAACTTAATCTAGCAAGATCCAGTTGTTGTTCAAGGTGGTTTCTCTCACCCATGGTCTCCTTTCTAGTATTTGCTGGCCAGGATTCATCACAGAGATGAAATTGCCTGGGTCCTTTGTCTCATAAGGTGAAGGATAAAGATAGTCTCTCTGTGTTCCTTATATCCCCACAGGATCACCTTTGGCTTACAAGTTGGGAAGGCCTCTTGAAGAACCAGTCTCCTGTGTCGCTCTGGGGTGCAGGAGCCATGTTAATTCTCTGTCTCTCACGCTGAGGCTCAGGTTTAGCCTGATGGCTTTCTTCACTGCTAATACATAAACTGAGGTAAACCCAGATTCCTTTGTCTAGGACAGGCCTGTTTATCACCTTTGCCTAGGTGAGGCTGTCTGGTCAGACATATGTTCTAGTGACAGCATACAGAGGGAATTAATAACTTCACATTAAAAAGTTAACACATGGATTTGGCAATAATATCAATAACTAGTGTTATTAGCTTTCATATGATACCGCACAAAGCATATTTTGTACAAATATTATTGCAGTAGTATGCAGCGGCGTATTATCACCTAGGCCAACAAGGCCTAGGCCTAGGGCGGCAAATTTGCTCTTGCCCCCTCCCCAACTCCGCCCCTTCCCCAAATCCCCGGCCCGCCTCCTCCCCCAGGTGCACTGCACTTCCCTCCTTCCACCTCCCTCCCAGGCTTGCCGCGCTGGGAGGGAGGGAAAAACGAGTTGCAGCGCGCTCGGAGGAGGTGGACCAGAGGTGAGCTAGGGTCCGCGGGTGTGGGGAGTAACGGGGGGCCGGGAACCGCTCCCCGGCCCGCCCCAGCTCACCCCTGCTCCGCTGCCGCCATCCCCCGAGCACGCCACAACTCCCCTTCTTCCCACTCCTTCCCCGGCTTGCCGCGGGGAAGCGGAGGTGAGCTGGCGGAGGGGGGGGAGGGGCGTCAATTTTTTGTCAAATTTGTTAATCTGCCCCTGGTAGTATGGAGGGTATGAATACAGGGGTGCCTAGGTTCACAGTAGTTCTCCATTCACCCCCACAGTTTTGGAAACACTGCACTGGGATGTGTGTGGCTGGCTGACAATTTCACTATGAGGTTGGGTTTAGTGCAGGTGAAATACTATCACTATTTTTGTCAGTTGTAGACGGGAAAATGTACCTTGTGAGTGCTACGTAACACGTGGACAGAGCCATGAAATAATGGTCTATCTGGCTTCTCTCTCTTAGCTATTCACTTTTGCCTTCTACCAAATACTAATGTTGATTATATGGACGAGCGATGGCAGTGGTACTCATAAAACCACTTGTACCTATGTATTGCCTCTGCTCCATTACTTGTGTCTCCCTGCCACGGCTAAAATGGTGCCTGAGTCTTTATTACCCCTATTCTAGTAGGGGCACACCTCAGGCTGAGTTGACTTTTTCCTTATAAATTCTGCTTGAGGAATGCCAAGGTTGATATACCACTTCAGCCCAGATCCGTGTCTCTTCCCCTCCTCTCAGTCCAACTACATTAAGCTAGTGTAATTTCTGGTGTGTATAGAGATGTTTGCATTACAGCTTTGAGTGTACTGTAAATCAAGACTGTGTGTAACAGAATAAATTGTCTCTCCCCTACCCTGGGGCTGCCCAAGCTTACTATATTAATTATGCATATTGCAGTAGTGCTTAGGAGCCCCGATCAGGACCCTATTGTACTAAGTGCTGTACAGGCACCCACCAAAAAGATGGCGCCTGCCCCAAAGAGCCAGCAAGCCAAATCTAAGATGAGAGACAACAGATGTGTAAAAGAGAGTCAGGGGAAGCACAAAGTAACACTGAGAGGACCGTGCACCTTAAGAACATAAGAACGGCCATACTGGGTCAGACCAAAGGTCCATCCAGCCCAGTATCCTGTCTGCCGACTGTGACCAATACCAAGTGCCCCAGAGGGAGTGAACCTAACAGGTAATGATCAAGTGATCTCTCTCCTGCCATCCATCTTCACCCTCTGATAAACAGAGGCTAGGGACACCATTCCTTACCCATCCTGGCTAATAGTCATTAATGGACTTAACCTCCATGAATGTATCTAGTTCTCTTTTAAACCCTGCTATAGTCCTAGCCTTCACAACCTCCTCAGGCAAGGAGTTCCACAGGTTGACTGTGCATTGTGTGAAGAACTGCCTTTTATTTGTTTTAAACCTGCTGCCCATTAATTTCATTTGGTGGCCCCTAGTTCTTATATTATGGAAACAAGTAAATAACTTTTCCTTATTCACTTTCTCCACACCACTCATGATTTTATAGACCTCTATCATATCTCCCCTTAGTCTCCTCTTTTTCAAGCTGAAAAGTCCTAGCCTCTTTAATCTCTCCTCATATGGGACCCATCCAAACCCATAATAATTTTAGTTGCCCTTCTCTGAACCTTTTCTAATGCCAGTATATCTTTTTTGAGATGAGGAGACCACATCTGTACGCAGTATTCAAGATGTGGGCGTACCATGGATTTATTTAAGGGCAATAAGATATTCTCCGTCTTATTCTCTATCCCTTTTTGAATGATTCCTAACATCCTGTTTGCTTTTTTGACTGCTGCTGCACACTGTGTGGACATTTGCAGAGAACTATCCACGATGACTCCAAGATCTCTTTCCTGATTAGTTGTCGCTAAATTAGCCCCCATCATATTGTATAGTTGGGGTTATTTTTTCCAATGTGCATTACTTTACATTTAAGATGTAAAGACAACATTTGCCATTTTGTTGCCCAATCACTTAGTTTTGTGAGATCTTTCTGAAGTTCATCACAGTCTGCTTTGGTCTTAACTAACTTGAGCAGTTTAGTATCGTCTGCAAACTTTGCCACCTCTCTGTTTACGCCTTTCTCCAGATCATTTATGAATAAGTTGAATAGGATTGGTCCTAGGACTGACCCGGGGAACACAACTAGTTACCCCTCTCCATTCTGAGAATTTACCATTTATTCCTACCCTTTGTTCCCTGTCTTTTAACCAGTTCTCAATCCTTGAAAGAATCTTCCCTCTTATCCCATGACAACTTAATTTATGTAAGAGCCTTTGGTGAGGGACCTGTGGGCACTTGCACTACTGGAGAATAGCCAGGATATAGGCTTGCCTCAGCCCTGCAGGGGCTATTAGAGGGGCTGGCATAGAGCCAAAGAGGCCCTCTATGCAGGGCCGCTGCCAGGAGGGACAGAGGGCAGGGTTTATGGCTGCTGCGCATCCACTTTACATGGGTTCAGCCAAGAGGAAGTGACCACAGTGCAAACACACATTTCCCTCCTAAAGCACAGTAAGTATCTTGCAGGACTTCTATAGACTCTGTCTGTACTCTGTGCTATAGCACTAGGCTGTCTGTTATAAGCTAACCCTCTCTTGTTCTAAAGGCACATGGCTGAAAGGCTCACAGTACATCTACCAAATTAAACCATCCATTTGATTGTTACAATGCAGCCAGCAGAAAACATCAGAATGGTGGTATCTCTTCTGGTGTCTGTGATTTGCTAACATCACAATTTGTTGAACTATGATTACAGAATCTTAAATTTTATAACCATTTCTGCAGTGCTTTAATTCAACTCTGTTTTGTTAGTTCTTTGTTTAGATCATCTGACCCCATTTTAAATGGCAATATGCTATGGTAAGAGTTTCAGACATAGGTTACTCTATCCTCTATATCAGTGTTTCTCTACCTTTTTGATACCAGGGACCGGCTTGCTGCCTTCCTAAACTGTGTCAGGGAGATCTCAGGGACCAGCGCCAGACCAAGGACCGGTTGTTAAGAAACGTTACTCCATATGACACTACTGCAATCTGCTTGCGTTAACGGATTGGTGTGTTTAAAGCCATTAAGTAGCATATCAAAAGCCAATTAACAAGGTTTGGAGTTTGGCCAATGATTTGTGTTGAGAAATTTTTAAACTATTTCTTTTATGTTGGAAGTATTATTACTGCATGCTGAATAAATATTGTCTCCACTATTAATAGTATTTGTGCATGTTACACAGCGGCGTACAAGAAAAAAGCAGCTATTGCAGCAATTAGTGGTGTGACATGAATCTGGCGAATACTGCAGGTATTTGCTGGATGCTAATAATACAGTCAAATGCCACACAGTACCCAGTTAATCAGAGACAAAGCCTCTACCAGATTTTACTGCTTATCTTTTCCCTTTACATAAAATATTTCAAATGAGTGAATAAGCCAATTATAGGCAGAGCATGTAGCACTGCTTATGGTTAAGGTTGCTCAACACTCTCCGTTATAAGACCAGGCGCTAGATTCACAAAGAGAACTTAGCATTGCTGAGAGTTGCAACACCTAACTCTTAGGCACCCTGTCACCCAGTGACCCTCGCTGCCTGAATTAAGCACCCCAGCTCCCGGTGCATTGTATGGGGAGAGTTAGGTGCCTAAGAAAGGGATTCTCAGAAGGCAGCAAGCTGAGTGGGGAGCCGCATAAGCTAGCCAGGTGTAATATGCAGAGGAAAGAGATAGGGTTTAGGGCCCAGATCCACAAGTCCCTGCTCCAATGACTATTTAATTATCTATACGAAGTGGCACAGCTCGAGCTGGAGAGACTGAAATGGTCCTTGCTCACTGCTACCACCACCTCCACGGGTACACAGGAGAGGCTGCTGCCTGGTAGTTCAGGCACTCACGTGGCTTCATGTCCCTGCTCCAAATTAGGCAGAGGCAGGGCCGGCGCTTCCATTGAGGTGACCTAGGCGGTCGCCTAGGGCACCAGGATTTGGGGGGGTGGCAATTCGGCAGCGGAGGGGTCCTTCCGCGCTCCGGGTCTTCAGCGGCGGTTCTGCGACAGGTCCTTCACTTGCTCTGGGACCCGCCACCGACGTGCCCCGAAGACCAGGAGCACGGAAGGCCCCCCCGCCGCAGAATTGACGTCCCAGGTGAGGTGCGTCTTTGGTGCCCACCCCCTCCATTTGAATACCCCTATAAAGATCTAGAACATTCTAGGCTGTTAGTGAAAAATGACGCCGCATATGGAATACCCGAAACATTTTACTTCAAACATTCTATTCTCTTTTGTCGCTAACAACCAAAACAGCACCCCAAGCCTGGTGCCTCCTCCCCCACAAAGCCTGACATCCCAGACAGTTGCCTGGGTAGCCTGTCCGTAAATCCAGCCCTGGGTTTAAGCCTGGGTCAGGTGAGTGCCCTCAGCACTGAGCTTTAGAATCAACTGGGACACACACACACATGAATGCCAATCAGCCAGCCCCAAATGTCCTGCCCACATTCCCCCAGCTGCCTTTTGTGCGGATTAGATGTGCTCCAATAATGCCAACTGGCTCAGGCCCCACATGTGAAAGGAGTGGGGGAAACACCTAGTTTGAGAATCTTGCAGGGAATGTGAGGGCCCTGAGCAGTCCATTAGCAATGGGGACGACGGGGTGGCATCCATATATGTAACCCCCTTGGGGTTCAAGAGCATGGCCCCTTTAAATCATTTTCCTGAGGGGGAAGTGCTGATTGTTCCAGAAGGAGGAAGTGCTGTTGGGGTTTAGGGGGAGCAGAGAGAGAGGGGAGACGGGTGAGCGACAGTGTGTGTGTGTATCTGGAGCTCCAGATAAAACGGCTGCTGCAAGCAGGCTCTCACAGAGTGAAGCAGCCAGAACCTGCCTGAAGCCCGGGAGGGACAGAGCGGCTGACCAGGGACACCCCAGGACAGGAGGAGCACTGTGCCAGGGAGGAACCACCCGAGGAGGACAAACAGGAGCTGGACCCAGTATTACTGCTACCCAGAGCAGCCTGGGGCTGTGATTACTAGGGCTTGTGACTTTGCATTGGAAATAAGAAGGGAGGCTGTTAGCTAGTTAAGTGGGGAGGTGGTTGCTCTGTGTGGCTTTGCAGAGAGCGGCAGAAGAGGGCACTGGAGGGGTTTGTTGGGGAAAGTTCACTGGCGCCGAAGATGATGAGGAGCACCCAAGATTCACCCCTGGACTGGAACTTTTCTCAGGACTCCTGAACTCTGTGTGCAGACACATTCCTGGGTGTCTGCCCTTTCAGACTGTGGCACCATTGGGCCTGTGGGGCTTTGTGTTGAATGCACCTCTGTTTTACTGGTCCCCCTATACTTCCCCCTGTTGCTTTTCTCCATTCATCCCTCTGTAAATAAATATTTCCCTTGCCTATATTCATTGTACTCTTCCAGTATCTGTGTGTTCACTCTGGGGGGTTTGGAACAGGTGCCCCTGGGGTAGAAGGATCTTTCTCTGCTGCATTCCTGCGCACACCTTCGCTTGGCCAGAGCAGACACCATCTTGGCCATGAAGGTGCTAAAGTTACATATATCTGTGACTTTGCATGTGCCTGCCAGGGGAAACTTAAGCAGCCAGGGGCCTTTAGGCACCTCCAGGGTTAGGTAGAACTCTGAGAGGCAGCTTTGTGAATGTCAGTGGTGCCTAAATGTTGGCTTTAGAAGCCTATGATCCTTTGTGAATCTAGCCCCCTGTTTACTTATAACTACGCCAGACTTCCACCATTTGGGCTGATCATTTCCATGCTGTGTCTGCCTTAGGCTGAATTTGTTTTGAAAGTTTCAGCAAAAATGGTTCAGCTGTTTCTGAGCATGAGCTTAGAGAAAAATACATTGTTTTACCCTGTTTTGAAAAAAAAATTGTACAGCTGTTTAGTTGAGAAGCTCTAGCATCTCCATGCTTTGGAGGAAGGACTTGAAATTTGGCATGGCAGCTGCTCTGGTGTCAGGGATGTGCCTTTTACAGGCCCTGGGGTGACCATTCACCCAAGTGCCAAGCCTTTGAAAAACTTCAGTTTGCAAATACTCAATAGCGATTTATTAGTGTTTGGCGGCTAAATGCCCTGAAGACTCCATCTGCAGGGGCTGAACTGGCCTCTCCTGGCTGCTGCAGCACTGGGCACAGTACTAAGAGCAGGGAAACTGTTTTTCTTGTGGTCTCAATGCTCCCTGCCTGCTGAGGCCCTGCCAGCATGGATGCAGCCTGATTCAAAGCAGAAGGAATAAGAGCTGGACAGGGTGGTGGTGGGAATAGGTTGGACTGGGAGCTCAGGCGGGAGGAGGCCGGGGGGGAGAAATACTGGGACGTCCTGGCACTGGCATAACCCCCTAGAGTAGACCAGCCTACACTGACAGCTGGGCTGTTTCTGTTAACGACATTGACAGAAGCCCTTTTCCAGCACCATAGCTGTGCCTACCCTGCGGGTTTTGTTGGCATAGCTACGTCGCTCAGGGATGTGTTTTTTCACATCCTAACCCATATGGCTATGCTGATGTAACTTTTAAGCGTAGACCAAACCTGGGACTTGGATTCTCAAGATGAAGACTGAAACTGCCTGGATATGGAGATTGGTACTAGGACAAGAAGCCAGGGTAGGGTGGGACTTTGGTCTGGTCTACACTAAAAAGTGAGGTCGACCCAGCTGTCACTTGGGAGGGTGGGGGTGAAAAATCCACACACCGCCTGAGGATGTAGTTAAACTGACCTAATCCCTGGGGTAGACAGCACATGGTCAATGAACGAATTATTCCATCAACCTGGCTACCGCCTCTTGTGGAGGTGGATTACCTGTGCTGACAGGAGAACCCCTCCCATCGGTATATGTAGTGAGTGTCTACACTGATGCAGCTGTAGCGTTTCACGTATAGACAAGCCCTGGGCTGAGGAGTTAGAAGTCCAGGGGGACAGATGGGATTGGCACAGGGATAGGCTGGACAGACAGTGTCAGGCTTGGTGGGAACAGGGGCAAAGATGTCTATTATGCCCATGAGTAAGGCTATGATTTAGTCACAGGTATTGTTAGTAAAAGTCATGGGCAGGTCATGGGCAATAAACAAAAATTCACAGCCCATGACCTGGCCATGACTCATACTATAAATCCCCCGGACTAAATCTTGGGTGGGGGGTGCTGCTGGGGGAACCACTGCTGGGGGGGACCCGGGGGCTGCTGCTGGGGGGCATCTGGGGGACCCACTGCTGGAGGGTGGGGGGTGCCATGGAAGGCCACCGCTGGGAAGGGAGCTGGGGGGAGGGAGTGCTGCTGGGGGAAGAGAGTGGCGAGGCCAGCAGCTCCAGCTCCTGGGGGCCACTGAGCAACGGCTGCACCAGCCATCCCAGGATGCTGCCGGTATCTGCCGAGAGCAGCTGCTCTGGCTGTCCCTGGGACCTCTGCTTGGGCAGTCCCCGGGGCCGGCTGCACTGGTCACTGCTTGGGTGGTCCCCAGGGTCAAACACAGAGTCCTACCAATGAGATCTCAAGCACCTCCAGAACCTGACACTGATGCCAAGATTCCTGTGTCTCAGCATTCATGAAACTCAGTATGTGAAACCCAGTCACCTACCGTGTCTCATCACCCTCAAGTGGGCTGGTGCACATAGGAGAAGAAAACTTATCTACCAATTCCTCTGTTAGCTCAAGTAATGGAGAGCTGTGCTGTGACTACAAAGGTTCTAACCCTACTGCTGACCCATAAAGGGGGTCAGTATGAGTCCACATGTTGGAATATGTTTTTTCCAAATTGCTTTTTAAAAAGGCCTAGAAAATTATAAACAACAAACTACAGTAAAGACCTGTTAAGGTTGCAAAGTCAAGCACTCAGCCGCTAGGAAATGTCAGCAGTAAGGTGGGCAGGGATTGTGTCCCTAGCCTGTTTGCCAGAAACTTGGAATGGGCGATAGGGGATGGATCACTTGACAATTACCTGAGCTGTTCATTCCCTCGGGCACCTGGCATTGGCCACTCTTGGAAGACAGGATACTGGGGCTAGATGGGCCTTTGGTTTGACCCAGTATGGACGTTCTTATGAGCCATTCAGCCTTAGTTTTGGCATTGCCTAACTTTTGAGTGCTTGATGGTTTTGCAACCTGAATGTTCTTTTATCAGTTATTTGTGTGTGATTTTATTGTTACTGCTGTGATCATCTGGACTTGTGAAAGACATGAAGGAAGAAACTTTGGCTGGCTTAGCTTAGTTTAGGTCTGCTCTGGCCACCCTATACTTGTGTAGGAAGCTCCTACTCACAGGAAAAGTCCATTGCAGCTCAATGAAACTACCAGGCTCAAAGGCTGCAGCATTAGCTCCCCGAACACATGCCACCGAGGCTTTGGAATAGCACCATATGAGAAATGCCATAGCAAGCTCACAAGGATGGCCAGGGTTTCTTTGCCTGTCTCCTTTTTCTTTGTTACCCTCCCTTCTGCTCTTTCAAAGGTGCTCTCTTCTGTGCCACAGTGGGGACTTTGTCAGTCACACTTGAGGAATGAGGGCACTCAGTAAATAGGAAACTAGGACTCTCTTTCCCTTTGGCATGGCCTGCCCTTTTGTGGTTTCAGTGGAAAACTAGACTAAAGACCACAGAGCTCTTTAGCGAACAACAAATGGCACAACAAATGGAGTTGAAAAGAATGCCAAGGTTGTCATTTCCCCATCAGTGGTTTGGATGGATTTCATCCTTGGAGAAACGTTTAAAATGCTTGGGGGCTGAAGCCTATCCAGGAAACAGGTGGTTTGCTTTACTAAGTGGCATGTGGAATGGTAAGTGAATAGTGCTGTGCCTGAGTCCAAACTGCAGCAGCTGTACAGCCATATACGCTGCGCTGCAGAAGGATATTTTTCATGTGATGCGTGGAAAAGAGCAGTAACCCTTGTTTGTTATATGAGGTCTTGCAGGACTTCATTGGAAAACAGCCAGTGTAACATGGAAAAAAAGCTGTTAAAAATGAGTCACCATAGCCACAGTTCTCCAGCATAGGCTTCAGTTGCAAATACTCAGCTATCCAGAGCAGATATGAATGCTTTATTAAAATCACAGTATCTACCACAAATTAAATTACTTGAAATTATGCTATTATAATAATATAATAATAATTTAAAAATATGAATTTAGACTAGTCATAGTACAGTCGCAACAGCAAAATAGTCATGCATGCTGTGTTGTGTAACATCACAACGTGCATTCCAAAACCACCAAGACACTCTATTCGGCGTGAGATGTTTTTAATCTTCTAGTCCAAAGTACTTTATATAGCACTTAATAGGAAAGCATAGTTTAAGAAACTAATTTTTAGTCTGCAACTTGATTAGGTAGTTTGCTACTATTTAGCCATTTGTTTTATCCGTATTGAATATTTATGTGTGCCTAAGATCAAGTTCAGAGGTAGCTATTTCGAGTCATATGAAGGAGGCTGATGATGCGTCTTCCGTCTCTACCTACTAGCACTAAGGTTGAAACTAGATTAGCATTTGGATGGTGCTGACGAACGTGCATTAACAGGCTACTGTGGCCACAGAAGTGTGATTTTTAACGTGTGCTAAATTGGTTCCAGTTTAAAATGCATGTTAAAGGCACATTCCCTTGTCTACACTAGTCTTCCACATCCTAGTCCAGCGAAGACCTTAAATACTTGGTGACATTAGAACACATATAGATGTATTACAGAACTTAACAGCTGGCATACTAGGGCTGAATTTAACAGTGATACAAGTCAGTTCAATCTACGCTGATGGTAGAGATGGGCAAATAAAAAAAAAATTCTATTTGTAATATGTTCACCAAAGCCAACATGCCATTCAGTCTGTTTAAATCTGAACTCTTTCTTCAAGCCTTTATGTGACTTTTCTTTCCATGAATGGTTGTAGAAGAACTTGGTCTTCGTGCAGATATGGGAGCCAAGCACGTTCATGCTGGAAACAGTCACCTGCTATCAGGGTTGGTGTCATGTCTCGGTCATCCAAACAGGAAACAGAACCCATACCATGTGACCAATCATACAGAATACTTCATGACAAATACTGAAATGCTTGCTATGAACAGTGACAACTAACAGTCCCTCAGCTATGTCCATGAAACATATGGGTTGAGCAGCTTTGCATAGTAAATAAATACGTGAGAGCAATAATCCGTTTGCAGCCAACAATATGCAATCAGGGCAAAAGCTAAATCCAATGCATAGGTAATTTGCAACCAGTAGACCTGCTCTACTCCTAGCCTTGAAAGTAGAAGGGCACCTGGCATCTGAATGAGCAGTTCAATTGGTGATTGACTAGGGTTATCCTTAGGCTTCATTATTATTCCTGTGGGGCTGGAATTCTACAGCAGAGTCAGATAGCATCCTTGTCTGGCTTATAGGCACAGAGAGTTGAGTTGCAGACCCCATATTTAGAAGAAAATTGATAACAGTTTTCAAATTAGACCTAACGAGAAAGTGATTAAACAGGTGGCTTTAACACAGTTTTATGTTAAATTAATGCATTATTGCAAGACATAGAGTTAATGCTTTAAACCTGCATAGCTTCCCGTGGCCATGAATGATGAAACCAATTGTTACATTTTGCTAGGTCACATCAGGAAAAATAGAACTGATTGATTTAAGCCTCCAGCACATGCACACACTTGCCAACACTCAGCTGGAGATTTCCAAGCCTGGAATAGGCATTGCCTCCCCTATTGCAATTTGCTGGAGACTGCCACCACTGTGCTTGCCAGAATTATTAAGCTTGTCAGAGAAACAGCATTGGCATTTGTCCTTTGTGCGATAGTTGATGTGCATAAATCCAAACTAGTGTTAACACAGGAACAGAAACTTGTCTCTCCCCCACCTTCTTTTAATTAATTTCCTTGAGGTTTAATAGTGTGCTTAACAGGCTCAGTAGTCTCCCTTATCCTCTCTAACATAGCGAGCCAAGAATAAGACAAAGACACAGAGGCTGTTAGTAGGCAATTCTACCTGCTAGTGGAAGTTACTGCTGGTAATGCATCACAAGGCAATAAAATACATCAACCATCACGATATTTCAACCTCTAGTGTTCCAAGAATAGATGCTCTGTATTTTTACAAGGGAACTGTAATGAAGGATATAAAGAGAATGAACTTAATGGAAATACTAAACATCACCGTTCCCCATGTAATCTTGTTTTCTTTGGACAATGTTTAATTGTTATTATTAGCAAAAAAAATCCTGACACTCTACAGACTGAGGACTATGGATGTGAACATATTTTAACAGTCAATGTAGTAATATGAGTAATCGATCCATAGTTTTAAGGCCAGAAGGGACCATCCGATTATCCCATTTGACCTCCTGACAAACCCACATCCTAGAATTTCATCCAGTTCTTCTTTGCATGATTGCACATGTCCATTCCACTTAAGGCATGTGCACATACAGCCCATTGGAGCTGGAGATGTTTTTCTCTTGGTGGTAGCTGTTGTGGCATGTTTTTCAGACCTAGAATCATTTATGGCTCTTTTCTGCACCCTCCCTGTAGTCACATCCTTTTAAAAATATGGACACCAGTACTGTATGCAGAATTCCAGCATCAGTGTCAGCATGCCTTATACATTTCCATCGACTCTGCAGATGGAAATACGAATGGGAACTACCCAGAGATGATGCTATTGCCTAGTGAAAAATGTAGGTTTCAGATTTACTATTACAGATGTAGACTAAGTGGCAGATTTTCAACTGCTCTGCTCCAACTCAGGGTACATCTTCACTACCCGCCGTATCGATTTATCTGGGATCGATATATTGCGTCTCGTTAAGATGCGATATGTCAATCCCTGAATGCGCTCACCGTCGACTCCGGAACTCCACCAGAGTGAGCGGCGGTAGCGCAGTCGACGGGGGAACCGCGGCCTTCGATCCCGCACCGTGTGGACCCCAGATAATTCGATCCAAGATACTTCGACTCCAGCTACGCTATTCGCGTAGCTGAAGTTGCGTATCTTGGATCGATCCCCCCCAGTGTAGACCAGCCCTCAGTGAGAGGGGGAGTGAACAGGGAGCATAACTAGTGCAATCTGAAATTGACTAGAAGCCAATTCTAAACAAAGTGAAACTGAGAAGTTTATTTTTTTGGGGGCAGTAATAATGAATCCCCTTTACTATACATTACAATAGTATAACGTGAACTTATGTAGATTAACTGATGTGTGCCTAAATCTCTATATCAGGTCTGATAACCATTGTTAATTGTGTAATTACATATCAGTGGCTCCTAGAACTTTTAATCAATATATCAATTTCAATTACACTTAATTTTACACCAAAAGTTACCCCTCCCCATCTATAGAACATCATTTTATTTTTTATTAAATCGTCAGGAGGTGACGTGTCACACAGAATTACAGTACTTTTAAAATAAATAATGGATTTACCCAGAGACTTTGCATCCAATTTCCAACTGTCACTAGAAAATCCTGGGAGAATTTCCTCCTTCACCCCTCCCAAATTGTGGAAACAAATTTCAGAGAGGTATCGGCTGCCAATATTTAAAAAAATAATATTTCTAGGAAATAATAGCAATCAAAGTTATAGACATCTTATTTCCATCTTTAGCACACACTTTCACTTGACAGGTAAAAAGGATGCTTAAAGTTGAGCTACAAAGGAAAGAAAAATTCAGTTCGTGCCCTTTTGATTCTTTAGGGTGTGTTAAAAAAATCTGCATTTTTACCGTAGATTGATCAGTAATGTAAAGTCTAGTCTTTCCTGTTTTTGCTGGAAGACTCATTGGGCATCTGAGAGATATAGATGGGTGGCTTCCTCAAACTTTAATAGAAAAGTGGGGAGGGTGGTATTGAATCCATGGGTACATGGCTCTATCCCAATTTGCAAAAGCTTAAATCATAAATAATAAAATGCCATAAATCTTGGATGTAGGAAGATTAATGTATAGCAAAATGTACCATTCTCTAGGTACTTCAACATGTCTTATAAACAAATGACAGTGTTAAACTATTGAAGTCACTTTGACTGGATCTCTTCTAAAATAAAAATACTGATTACAAAAATATTGTGTTTAAAGGAGGCATCATTCAGCAGACCCCATTGAAGCTAGCTGCATATGATATATGACATGCACTTTAAAAAGAGCAAAAGTATTTTGTACAAGGTTCAAATAGTAACCCTGAACACTATATAAAGTGCTTCTTCTTTCCCCCCAAAGCACCCAACTAATCCTCACAACATGCCCATGAGGTAGATCAGTATTATCAGACAGAAGCAGAAACTGAGGCTGTGTAGCTCCCTATGGCCATAAGTAACTTTCTCCGGTGAGTCAGCAGCTACAGTAGGATTACGACTTTCTGATTCAAAGCTCCAAACTCAGTCTGTATCACCACAGCTGCTGCCAGTACTAGCTCTCTAGCTTAATGCAGGGAAGTCTTTTTAGGAAGGAAAAAGATATATTTTAGCCCAGTGGCTTATCCTTCGAGATTCTGATTCTTTTACCCACACAACATTTTCGTGGACTGGGCCCCATATATTGAACTCACTTTTTCCCCAGCCGGGCCTATTCAAAATACAACAGCAGTGGAAGTTTGGCTTCCCATTTCTCTATTGGAATAGTGTGTACCCTCTTCAAAATCCCCACCAAAAACATATTTTCTAATGAAGACAGAGGGGTCAAGGCTCAGAACGGATTGTACTGAAATAGCTGCTTGCTGCTCCAATCCAGCAGGACAGAGACAAGCTCCCCTCCCAGAGGACTCCTTTGGAGGAATTTATAATGCCAAGCCTTTTACCGTATCTCAACATAAATTACATATCATGTGTATGCATCCATTTTATGTATTGGAACAAATCCCACTCACCTTACTCACATGTGTAGTTCCTTTGAAGGTAATGGGACTAGCTGTATGAATAAGGTAAGCAGGATTTCTCCCAATGGATGCTTACATAGAAACACACTATATTTTGATGACTGATTTTTAAAGGAATTAAGCACCTATAAATGCAGGCAGGTGAAATGGGTGCTTTTGAAAATCCCACTATATGGCTAGTTGCATCTTTAGACATCTAAATACCTTTAAAAACCTGACCCTAAACCACCAGTAAAAGATATTTTACCAGGAAAATGTCCAGCTCCATTTAATGGTTACTAGCTTAATAGCCCTCCTTGCTCATCGTAACACATTTGTGATAGGCAGGGGATACTTAAGGATACTTAAATAACACGAAGGATTCTCAACATAAAACAACATGACACACACACTGAATATATGCAATCAACATGGGGTGATGAATATGATGTCAATGAATAGAGAGTTCCTCTTGTTCACTGGAATTGAAGCTGCTCTTAGCTCTGAGCACTCGTCCAGTCATCTTCATCATGCAAAGTGCCGTAGGATAAGCTGTTTGAATCCGGCTGTATTTTGTCAATCTCTTTTTTCCCTGTGGGAAACAAACAAACAAAGATCACAATCCTGCTAATCCATTATTTTTCTGTTAAAGGCTCCTCAGGCTAGACACATTTTGTTTTCCTTTGATAGGCTGTGGAAATAGTTAAGAAACAATTTAAGAAAGTCTTTGAAAAAAATCAATTGGAAATAGGAATAGAAATGAAGAAAAGTATGTTTATTAAATATGATTGGAGAATATTTCTGCTTCAATTCTCTCCATTCATTCCCCACTCCATTACCTGATGCTTTTAGGCTTTTAAACATAGATGATTGGCAAATATTTAACAAAGAACGTCCAAAACCATGCTTACCAGGAATGTGTCCGCAATCAATATAAGGAACTTGCAAATGCTCCTCTTCTTGATTTCGTGTGATTACAAACACGCCAAGAAATGACAGAAGACACCTGCAAAGGCATTGTGAAAATAAGGTTAGAAGCAGCTCATTGCATTTGAAGTGTGGGTCTTGTCCTGGGCAGTGCCAGCTTTAGCAGGTTTGCAGCCCCACATCAGGTCGCGAATTGTCTCGCACCCCCCCACCGCCCCAACTCCACCCCTCCCTGCCCCATTGGATCCCTCTTGAAATCCCCACCCTGAGCCCGCCCCCAGCCCCGCCCCATTGGATCCCTCCCCAAATCCCCGCCCTGGCCCCGCCCCCGCCCTGCCCCATTGCGTCCCTCCTGAAATCCCCACCCTGGCCCTGCCTCTTCCCAAGCACGCTGCATTCCTCCTCCTCACCCCTCCCTCCCAGGCTTGCGCTGATCAGCTGTATAGCGGCGCAAGTGCTGGAGGGAGGGGGGAGAAGCAGGACGCGTTTTTTTTTTTCCCCCGCTCTGCTGGCAGCCCCGGACGTTTCGGGGCCCTCTTAGGCGCAGGGCCCCATTCCGGGGAATCAGCCGAATCGGCTTAAAGCCGGCCCTGGTCCTGGGTATCCGTGTTTCTCTCTCAACAGCTTCCATATCTGAGCTGCTCAGTTTACAAGTAAAGAGAATTAGTTTTTCATGACTGGCAGCCCAGCAAACTCATCCAGGGCTCAGTGGGTCTGTCTAAACAGCAAATAAAAAAACATGGCTGGCCCATGCCAGCCGACTCAGGCTCGCCTGGCTCAGTCTGTGGGGCTATTTCATTGCTGTGTAGGCTTCCGAGCTCAGGCTGGTGCCTGAGCTCTGGGACCCTCTACCCCGCAGGATCCTAGAGGCCAGGCTCTAGTCTGAGCCCAGACGCCTACACAGCAATGAAACAGCCCTGAGGTTTTTCTTTGCTGTGTAGTCAGACCCAATGTCAGGCTGGGCTCTTAAGTGGGAGTGCGGTTTGAGAAGGTAACAAAGGTTCTGGGGACCAAATTATGCTCTCGACAATCCCTTGGCAGCTTATGGATTCCTGTGGGTTTTCAAAGGCTGTTTGCCTTACTCACACACCTAATCTCACTGACTTCAAAGGAACTGATGTGAGAAAGCTGAGCTGAGCCCCAAACTGAGCCACAGCAAGAAAAACACATTTGCATCCTGGAACAATTGTTTGTGGAGTATCTAGACTAACATTTACAGTTAAATTGATTATTAGTTAACTCAAGTTACAACACAACCAAAAACTCTAGTCTAGACAGGCCCTTTGTTTCGCTCATTTGACTTTTGTGTCTCAGAACCAGGCTTCTGGCCGGCAGTGATTTTCAACTGCTTGGTAAGTGTCTTCTGTCCCTCTAAGGCTGTACACAACATCAACTTCACGCCTGCCAAGTGTGTGCATTCAATTTGCTTATCTTCATTTTCTACCACTTCCACTACAAACACTGTCAGTCACACAAACCATTAAATAGTTCTATGGGGCCGCTCAGTCCTACCTCCAGTGGGAGTGGTCACATACAATTGTCAGTTGCGTTTGTTTCACTACATTAGGGCCTCGCATCTAATTAATAATTTTGGGAACTGTTCTTCCACTTGTGTGTTAAGTATCCCATTCCCATCAACAATGATGTCTCACCCATCACCTGAGCCTTTACTGTACTGGCAACTCCTGAGGAATCTGTGGCTGCTTCTGTTTCACTTGGCTGTATGACGGGTAGGCTGCCCTTCAAGCATTTACTGCTACCACTTACTTAGCATGACAGGATCTATAATCACCAACAGACAGATTGTCCCTTCCTATCCAAAGGCAACAGGAGAGAGGCATGCCGTTACTAATGTGAGCATGGTGCCTTCTGTGTGATTAACTAACAGTATTGCCCATGGCTAGTAGCAGCAGAGAACAGTAGGTAGAAGATAACATGGAGGGAGGGACTTTTCTAGCACTAATCAGTACATACTCCACAATGCGATCATTGATGGAAAACAGCCAATGATTTGTCTCATTTACAGAGGGAACACGTAATGTTAGCTTTTCATTCCATTGGGGAGAGTGGGAGAGATAGGGGCTCACAAATGGCAAATATTAATATTTTTACAGGTTTGGATTCAAAAACAGGCCCTTATAACAAAACACAAATATTAGCCTTTGTAATGTTTTTTATCCTACTGTAACAGCTGCTCCTTAACACATTGCGATGGAATAGGTTTCTTCTTCAGGAGAAAAGGAAAAGTTCTTTGGAAAGGTAACTGCTGTTTCGATACAAACTTTGTTACAGATTTTCAGTAAATACACTTACCCGAATAGAAACATGAACACACTCAGCAAAGATGCACCTTGGAATTCCTGATAAAATATGACCCCTAGAATGTGACAGAAACAAGAAATGCAGATCTTGAACAAATTCCAAGTGAAGTGAATTACCGATGACAGGGTCAGAAGGTAGGTTATGATCAAGTGGAAAAAAATCCCAAATACGTCAATACAAATTTTGGGTGGGTTCATATTATATGCACATATTCAGTATCTATGCCTTTTTTTAGATAATAGTAATTGCATATATCTTGATAAGATCTCACTCTACCAGGTTTGGACTTCTTGCTTGTGTTGTTAATTGTTCAGTATAGTCACATTTTATATTGCCAACAACTGAAAACCCTTGTTAAGTGTAAAAGATATTTTTAAAGAATGAAACCTTGTTGAATTACATAGAGGTCCTTACACAGTGTTTATTCAGGTCAGGCTCAGACTGAGGGCTTGTCTACATGCAGAGTTGCAGCAATTTAACTAAATGTGTTGTTTTAAACCAATAAAGTTAAGTACAAAAGGCTCTGTGGACACTCTTACTTCAGATTAAATCAGGTTTATTTGGGTTTAGCTTAGACAATTAGGAACACATTTAAAACGGCAATACGTTTCTCTTAAGCCACATAGGGGCTTGCACCATTTTAGCTCGTTTAACTAAACGAGTGCAGATTTGTATATAGATCAGAGGTATTCAAACTGTGGTTCGTGAACTACCAGTGATCCGCAAGCTCCATTCAGGTGGTCCACAGATAGTTCCCTGTAAGGTGCGTGCCTGGGCGGCTGCACATGAGAAAATGAAGGGACACTCATCTAACTTTATGTCAGTTCATATTGTGGGGCTGCTGCGGCAGGGGAGAGAGGGAGAGACCCGCCCTCCTTCCCAGCCCCAGCTTGGGGACTGCCGTGGCGGGGGAGAGAGGGCACATCCATCGCATTAGAAAGGTAAGACTACTGATATTAAAATATGAGTTGTGTGCTTTTATTTGTAGAAGAAAAAAAGTTAATTACTATTAAGGTTTTTTATATAGCGCTTTTATCCAAAGCGCTTTACAATAGTTAGCTAATGGTACAAACAACATTTGGAAAGATCATTTAGTGGTCCGCCAAGACCCTCAGCAATTTTCAAGTGGTCCGCAAAAAAAAAAAAAAAAAGTTTGAGAACCACTGATATAGATGATCCTGAATAAGGATGTGGCCTTTAAAAAAAGTAGGCACAAGACCAAACTCTCCATATGGTTACTCCAGTGCAAGCCCTTTTGGCCAATGTCTCCTCTCGGTCACAAAGCACAGGTCTGTTCTAACACAGCTGCTGAGGCAATCTTCATGGAACTCCTTTTACCATTAATGGAAGTTCTGAATATTAAATTTCCTGCAGACCAATGACAGGACTGCCCCTGTGTACGTTAAAATCGGTCATAAATATTATAGCTGTATCATTTTGGCTTATTGCTGAAACAGGATCTTTAGGTACATTTATACTACAATAAATTAAATAAATACATAAACAATTAGGGCGTCAAATGATTAAAAATAATTATTATTAATCACAGTTTTAATCGCACTGTTAATCAATAATAGAATACCATTTATTTAAATATTTTTGCATGTTTTCTACATTTTCAAATATATTGATTTCCATTACATCACAGAATACAAAGTGAGCACTGTACACTTTGTATTATTATTAATTACAACTATTTGCACTGTAAAAAAGATAAACAAAAGAAATAGTATTTTTCAATTCACCTCATATAAATACTGTAGTCAATCTCTTTATCATGAAAGTGCAACTTACAAATGTAGACATGTCAACTCTAAAGTTTTACATTGCTTTGTTTTTGAGTGCAGTTATGTAATCAAAAAAATCTACATTTGTAAGTTGCTCTTTCATGATAAAGAGATTGCACTACAGTACTTGTATGAGGTGAATTAAAAAAATACTATTTCTTTTATCTTTTTTACAGTGAAAATATTTGTAATAAAAAATAATAATATAAAGGGAGCACTGTACACTTTGTGTTCTGTGTTGTAATGGAAATCAATATATTTGAAAATGTAGAAAAAATCCAAAATATTTATAATAAATGTAAATTAGCATGTTATTATTGTTTAACAGTGCGATTAAAACTCAGATTAATTGCAATTATTTTTTTTAATTGAGTTCATTTGTTTTGAGTTAATCATTTGAGTTCACTGCAATTGATTGACAGCCCTAAAAAAATAAAAATCTGAGTCTTAGAGCCCGGGTCAACAGATTTGGGCTCATACTGCGGGGCTTAAAATAGTAGTACAGATATTCCTAACCGGGCTGGAGCCCCAACCCCTTGGCCAGGTTTCAAAGCCTGGGTTCCAGATCCAGCCTGAATGTCCACACTGCTATTTTTAGCCCCACAAGTCTGAGTCATAGAATCATAGAATATGAGGGTTGGAAGGGACCTCAGGAGATCATCTAGTCCAATCCCCTTCTCAAAGCAGGACAAATCCCCAGACAGTTTTCTTTTTTTAATTAAAAAAAACAAAAACAAAAAAAAAAAACCCATACACCCCCATTCCCTAAATGGCCCCCTCAAGGATTGAGCTCATAACCCTGGATTTAGCAGGCCAATGCTCAAACCACTGAGCTATCCCTCCCCCCAAGTCAATTGACCCAGGCTCAGAGACTCAGTGCGGCAGAATTTTTTTTCAGTGTAGACGTCATCGTCTTTCTCTCCTCTCTTGTTCTTTCAGTGCAGACAATTTCCAAGATTTTCAGTCTCTCTTTAATGAGAGCAAGTTCAAAGTTCTCACCCAGAATAAAACGTTATAAGGTTTAAAGGCCTTTGGAGTATTTTATTTCCTTCACTTAACCTAGAATGCAGCGTTCTGAAATATAATACACAAACTACTACAAAACACAGCTGTCTGTCATTTGAGTAGCTTGCCACACTATTAAAATTACTTTACTAGCTAGGATATGGAGAGGCCAATGTACACATGGTAAACACATTTATGGTACTTCCAGAGGAGGCTAATACTAATGACAGTACCTAATAAGCCAGTAAAGCAGAATAAACTGTACATGGCTGTATTGTACTGGAAAAGCTAGAATCTGATGGCATTTAATTTTATTTCAAAGTTCTGAACTTATGATCATTTTCAAAATATACACCTGTCATATTACATAAAAATCTCTCCTTGAAGATAAAAGTGACTTGTTAGCATTCCTGATTCAAAGAAGAGAATTCAATCTTGCTATTTAGAAAGAGCTTTTGTTTGGATAAAAAGTAAAAACAAACCTGCAATGATGGCGCTGGTTGTGAAGAACACAAAGTTAATCGGCACAACGACTGTTGCATTGTAGAGCTGCATAGATTGATTTAAGAACCTAAAAGAAGGCAGTTATTACATCTCCTGGATACAAAGTATGCTGTGCACGAAGTGTAGTAATAGGTGTAATACTTTCACATTAAAACAGCTAACAGCGCAGTACGTGTTGGCGTCTGCAGCAGATATGCATACTGGTTTTGACCCTGCATAGTACAAATGAATAGTGCAAGATAAAAGATGATGAGCACAGGAAATCCAACTCTGAATCAATTAGAGTAATGTTGTATGACTGCCAAATTATTCCTGCCTATTAGCAGGAGTAAGATCTAGCCAGTTGACAATAGCTAAATGCTGATTAGCATGAAGAAGCTTAAGTTTTTGTCTCTTCAGACACCCACCCTCTTCCCCTTTTTAAGAGCTTGATCCAAAGCCCACCAAAATCAACAGGAATCTTTCCACTGACTGGGCTTTGCATCGGGCCATTATACCTGGGATAGAATCATAGAAGATTAGGGTTGGAAGAGACCTCAGGAGGTCATCTAGTCCAACTCCCTGCTCAAAGCAGGACCAACACCAACTAAATCATCCCAGCCAGGGCTTTGTCAATCTGGGCCTTAAAAACCTCTAAGGATGGAGATTCCACCACCTCCCTAGGTAACGCATTCTAGTGCTTCACCACCCTCCTAGTGAAATAGTGTTTCCTAATATCCAACCTAAACCTCCCGCACTGCAACTTGAGATCATTGCTCCTTATTCTGTCACCTGGCACCACTGAGAACAGCCGAGC
The DNA here is from genome assembly GCF_013100865.1 of Trachemys scripta elegans. Taxonomy (NCBI): domain Eukaryota; kingdom Metazoa; phylum Chordata; order Testudines; family Emydidae; genus Trachemys; species Trachemys scripta. Next base: position 243,679,966 of record NC_048299.1, read on the forward strand.
TCCATCCTCTTTGGAATCCCCCTTCGGGTAGTTGAAGGCTGCTATCAAATCCCCGCTCACTCTTTTCTTTTGCAGACTAAACAAGCCCAGTTCTCTCAGCCTCTCCTCGTAAGTCATGTGCTCCAGTCCCCTGATCATTTTCGTTGCCCTCCACTGGACTCTCTCCAATTTGTCCACATCCTTCTTGGAGTGGGGGGCCCAAAACTGGACGCAATGCTCCAAATGTGGCCTCACCAGCGCCAAATAGAGGGGAATAATCACTTCCCTTGATCTGCTGGCAATGCTCCTACTAATGCAGCCCAATATGCCGTTAGCCTTCTTGGCAATGAGGACACACTGCTGACTCATATCCAGCTTCTGGTCCACTGTAATCCCTAGGTCCTTTTCTGCAGAACTGCTGCTTAGCCAATTGGTCCTCAGCCTGTAGCAGTGCATGGGATTCTTCCTTCCTAAGTGCAGGACTCTGCACTTGTCCTTGTTGAACCTCATCAGATTTCTTTTGGCCCAATGCTCTAATTTGTCTAGGTCCCTCTGTATCCTATCCCTACCCTCCAGCGTATCTACCGCTCCCCCCAGCTTAGTGTCTTCTGCAAACTTGCTGAGGGTGCAGTCAATGCCATCCTCCAGATCATTAATTAAGATGTTGAACAAAACCAGCCCCAGGACCGACCCTTGAGGCACTTCACTTGATACCAGCTGCCAGCTAGACATCGAGCCACTGATCACTATCCCTTGAGCCCAACAATCTAGCCAGCTTTCTATCCACCTTCTAGTCCATTCATCCAATCCATACTTTTTTAACTTGCTGGCAAGAATACTGTGGGAGATAGATTATGTTTCTGAGCAAGGAAGCAAGCAGGAGATTTGAGCCTTTATTCCGTTTATCGCAGAGGAATAAGGCCTGGTCTCCACACAGAAGTTAGTATAGTTCTCCTTATTTTGGTGGGAGCTGGCATGTGTTCACACACATCTCCCATTGCAAGATCACTGGATTTACATTTATTTAATGAAGCCATTTTGCAAATGCCACAACTCTATTTTGGTGGCAGTTAAATCAATTTAGCTCCAGTGGATGCATCCCACTTCTTATATAAGTGAACAGTTCTCCCATTACTATCCCACACTGCACCAGTCACTGCAGAATTGATCTCTCAGTGGGGGTCAGTATGCCTGGAAACCACTCCTCTGTTTAAACAGCTTTGGCAAATCCACATGGGCCCCATTTGGAAGCCACTTTGGTAGCAAGCAACTACCATTTCTCAGAGTCGCACAATTTTTTGGAGAAAATTCAAAAGAGCTATCATGAAGGCCTCATGTATTTGCATGGACCCTTCTGGAGCTCACTGCCTTCAAAGATAGGTGGGAGGAGAAGCATGTGCAATCACAGCTGGGAAATAGTTGGAGAATATCAAAGTGTTCAAGCGCCAGCTATCCCCAAAGACAAAAGTCAGCGTCAGAGCAGGAGAAAGGAGCTCACCAAACCTGCCGGCACACTAAGGACAAACCATTCCATCTCCAATAAAGCACCCAAATCCTGCCCTTTTTATGGTATTTAACCTTAATGTTTAACTTGACTTGTGCTCACACACCACGCAAGACTCTCACCCCTGTTCCAGCTCCTGTACTCTGAATAAAAGGGGCTTAAAAAGCCACAGATTCTCACAGGGAAGAATACCTCCTTCCCTATGTCAGAGGTAAACAGCCATGGACTGTCTGTTGAGGGCCCCCACTAGGATTGCCAAATTCTAATTGCACAAAACCGAACACCCTAATCCCGCCCCTTCCCCAGACAACGTCCCCTTCCCCGAGGCCCTGCCCCCCGCTCACTACATTTCCCCTCCACCGGTGGATCGCTGTCCGCCACCCTCACTCACTTTCACTGGGCTGGGGTGCAAGAAGGGGTGAGGCCTTTAACTGGGGGTGCGGGCTCCAGGGTGGGGCCAGAAATTAGGGGTTCAAGGTGCGGGAGGGGGCTCCAGGCTAGGGCAGAGCATTGGGGTGTGGGAGGAGATGAGGGCTCCGGTGGGGGCTCTGGTGTGGGGCCGAGGATGAGGGGTTTGGAGTTCAGGAGGGGGGTCCAGGCTGGGGGGTGGGACACAGGAGTGCAGGATATGTGCGGGGACTCTATGCTGGGGCACAGGGTTGGGGTGCAGGAGGGGGTACGGGCTCTAGGCTGAGGGTGCAGGCTCTGGGGTAGGGTGGGGGATGAGGAGTTTGGGGTGCAGGAGAGGGCTCCAGGTTTGGGGAAGGGCTTAGGACTAGGGCAGAGGAGTTGGGCATGGGCTTACTTCCGGCGATTCTCGGTCAGCAGCGCAGCGGGGGGACTAAGGCAAGCTTTGTGCCTGTTCTGACTCCGTGCTGCGCCCCAGAAGCGGCCAGCAGCAGGTCCAGCTCCTAGGTGGAGGCGTGGCAGGCGGCTCTGCACACTGCTCTCGCCTGCAGGCACCGCCACTGCAGCTGCCATTGGCCGCAGTTCCCAGCCAATGGGAGTGCGGAACCAGTGCTTGGGGTGGGGGCAGCGCATGGAGCCCTGTGCCCCTTCCCACCGCCTAGGAGCCGGACCTGCTGGCCCCTTCCAGGGCGCAGCGCAGAGCCAACACAGGTAGGGAGTAGCCTGTCTTAGCTCCACAGCACTGCCCACCAGACTTTTAATGGCCTGGTCAGCAATGCTGACCAGAGCCGTCAGGGTCCCTTTTTGACCGGGTGTTCTAGTCGAAACCGGACACCTGATCACCCTAGCCCCCACCCAAGCACTGATGCAGGGGTCGTGGCAGGCATCGGGGTGGGGCCACAGTACATAGCACCATGGAGATTTTGGGCAGCACCTCTCCCCACAGGCAGCTGGGGACAGGTTGATGTAGTTTAGTAGCCATGGATGATCATCTCATTTACACTAGAGGCCACGTTGGCTCCCAGAGCAGCAGAGTTGGGAAGGCACAAAAAGGTGATTTACAGTTCCCTTAGCCCCACCTCCCTTTAGGCTACATGTTCAGTGCGGCACCTCTCAGAAGCACAACACAGAACCTCACCCGTAGCCTCAGCTGGAGTGCAACGGCGTTGTGCACTATACAAGGACGTGTAGGACAACGCTTGGATGTATGTGTTCTTACACCAACCTTCATGGTCTATTTAATCCCGTAACAAAAACAAAGCAATTCATCATGTTGAAGGAGAATGAAAGTCTCATGAAGAAGTATTACAACCTGCCACATCCATATCTACCCATAGGATTATGAATCATGCCTGTGAACACTGGAATGTATCTTTGTAAATTCAGTGTCACTGCACCCCCCACATACTGTATCCTGCCAACAATGCATTTGAAACAGAAAGAAATATTAAGAGATGGCAGAGTGTTTTAGAAACCTATAAAAAGAACTATGCTTAAACATTTCATTGGTACAATATATGTGAATAGTAAAAATCCAAACTCTGATCTGTTTTAGCCATTAAAGTAATTGCAAGGTTATTTTAGTGACTGTTGAGCAGTCTCCATGGTGCTTTAAAAATAAAGAAATCCTACATATCCACAGGATAGTCAGGATTTTGAAGTCACTGAAAACACCTCATTATTTTCTCTCATTTGCAATAATCTTAGTCTCAGGGACCGAAACATAGATGCTGATGCTTAGCAGCAAGTCCCCAAAAGATGTAACAAAAGCTGTTCTGAGTTCTCAAGAATCAGTAAAATAAACTAACTTGGTGAGAGATCTAGGTAAAAGGGGGGGGGGGGGGAGTCAGGAGTAACAGCATTGTCTCCTTTTGAAAAGTCTGCTCAGGTGGAATGGAAGAAGACAGATATTGGGCCCAGGAAGCAAAGTGGCCACATTTTGCCTTTGTTTGAGTTTTGACCAAGTGAAGGAAGAAAAAAAAAAAAAAAAAAAATCGATCTGCCGAAGGAGAAGAGAATCATTCAGCAGCCTCCCATTTACCAAGCTCTATTTCCTCTCTTAAATGCCCTGAACTCTTCTCCCAGCAAAGATCTGGGTGTAAACTATGCTACAATCTGTGACAGGGAGTTCCAGAGTCACTGCAGAATGATAATCCTGATTCCCCTACGATAGCGCTGCCACTAGAGTGCTAGGTTGGCTGTTTCATTAAAAACAATGAAAACAAACATTCCAAATTAATCTGGAGCAGCCTGTACAAGTGCATTGAATGGTGCAATCTGCACCAGAAGCATAGGGACAAGGATAAAGAGAATGGATTCTCCATTCAGCTGGGAGTTCTATTTTACATTTCTGATGGCAGCAGCAGTCTCCAGTGGCAGCAATACAATGATCACTTAGGGTACGTCTATACTTACCTGCTGGTTTGGCAGCAAGCAATCGATCTCCTGGGATCGATTTATCGAGTCTTGCTAGACGTGATAAATCTATCCTGGAAGTGCTCACCGTCGATGCCGGTAATCCTGCTCCGCGAGAGGAATAGGCGGAGTAGACGGGGGAGCCTGCCTGCCGCATGTGGACCTGCGGTACGTACCTTTAAGTTTGAACTAAGATACTTCGACTAATGTAGCTGAAGTTGCGTATCTTAGTTCGAACTGGGGGCTTAGTGCGGACCAGCCCTAAGCAGGCCAGAGCCCAGCAGGAAAAATCCTGATTTTGCAGAGTGCTCTCCAAAGTTAACTATTTCCTAGAGAGGCTCAGCCATACCTAGCTTGCACTTCAGGCACAAATTTCTCAGAGGCAAAACACAGAATGCAGATTTAGCCAAAGGGGATGGGAGGATAATCTATTGCTTCCACCTTAGGACAAAAGGTGAACATAAATCTAAGAGCAGATCTAGGCTTAAAATGCTGCATCGATGCAGCTGTAGTGCTTTAATGAAGACCCTCTTAGCTGAAGGGAGAGAGGTTCTTCTGTCGGTTTAGTTAATCCACCTCTGCGAGAAGCTCTTTCACCAAGATAGTGTAATACTGACAGACTCTGGTTGTGGGTGGCTGGGATAGAATCTGGGGCCTTTGGAGTTTAGTGCATGAGCCTCTACTGCATAAGGTAAAAGCTGGCTCTTAGTAAGGCTGTAGAGCAGTCTCTGTCTGTCTCTCCCCTCCCCCGCATCCCCACAAGGTGTGTGGGTTACAATAGCACTGACTACACTGGTGCTTAGGTTGGATTGCGGATGTGATTGCAGAGCCATTGGCCATTATCTTTGAAAACTCATGGCAATTGGGGGAGATCCCGGATGACTGGAAAATGACTAATGTAGTGCCCATCTTTAAAAAAGGGAAGGAGGAGGATCCGGGGAACTACAGGCCAGTCAGCCTCACCTCAGTCCCTGGAAAAATCATGGAGCAGGTCCTCAAGGAATCAATTCTGATGCAGAGATCAGGAACAGTCAGCATGGATTCAACAAGGGCAAGTCATGCCTGACTAACCTAATTGGCTTCTATGATGAGATAACTGGCTCTGTCGATGAGGGGAAAGCTGTGGACGTGTTATTCCTTGACTTTAGCAAAGTTTTTGATACTGTCTTCCACAGTATTCTTGCCGGCAAGTTAAAGTAGTATGGGCTGGATGAATGGACTATAAGGTGGATAGAAAGCTGGCTAGGTCATTGGGCTCAACGGGTAGTGATCAATGGTTCCACATCTAGTTGGCAGCTGGTATAAAGCGGAGTGCCCCAAGGGTCGGTCCTGGGGCCAGTTTTGTTCAATATCTTCATGTAAGGACTCGGACTCACCCCTGCGGCGCCTCCTGCTGGTCGCCCATGGGAATTAGCTCGTGGCAGCTCTGGAAGTGCCCTCTGCAGGCCGGTGTCCCACTGCCTCTTGGCCCCCGTGTCCCTCCCAGGACCCGGTGCCCCTTTATCTGGGGGGCTGCCCCCTGGCAGTAACCCCTTTCTCTTTGGGTCTCCCCTCCCCGGGGAACCTCCACCCACTATCCCCGCCTTGCCTCAGAATAAGGCCACTGCCAGTCACCAACTAGCCCCCGCTCCCTGAGGCAGACTGCAGTATAAGCCACTCATCATTGTGAAGGTTGGGTTTGGACCTGCTGCCTTTGCCTACCCCTGGGCTGCCCTCTACAACCCTCAGTACCTATTTGCCTTTTGCTAGGCCGCAGCCCGGGGCTTTCCAGGCTGGAGCTCCCTGGCTCCTCTGCCTTTCCCCAGCCCTGCTCCACTCAGGTATCCTGTCTCTAGCTCCCTGCAGCCAGGCCTATCTCCCTCTACAAACAAAGAGAAACTGTTTGGGATCCTGGCTCACAGCCTTTTTATACAGGCCAGCTGTGGCCTGATTGGGGCGTGGCACAGCTGCGGCTGCTTCCCCAATCAGCCCAGCTTTTAGAGCTGCAGCCCTCTCCAGGGCTGCTTTCCAGCTCTCCCAAGCAGCAGCGGGTGTCCACCCCCTACACTTCATTAATGATCTGGAGGATGGCATTGACTGCACCCTCAGCAAGTTTGCAGATGACACTAAACTGGGAGGAGTGGTAGATACGCTGGAGGGTAGGGATAGGATAAAGCAGGACCTAGACAAATTAGAGGATTGGGCCAAAAGAAATCTGATGAGGTTCAACAAGGACAAGTGCAGAGTCCTGCACTTAGGAAGGAAGAATCCCATGCACTGTTACAGACTAGGGACCGAATGGCTAGGCAGCAGTTCTGCAGAAAAGGACCTAGGGGTTACAGTGGACCTAAAGCTGGATATCAGTCAACAGTGTGCCCTTGTTGCCAAGAAAGCTAACAGCATTTGGGGCTATTTAAGGAGGGGCATTGCCAGCAGATCGAGGGACGTGATCATTCCCCTGTATTTGGCATTGGTGAGGCCTCATCTGGAGTACTGTGTCCAGTTTGGGGTCCCACACTACAAGAAGGATGTGGAAAAATTAGAAAGAGTCCAGTGGAGGTCAACAAAAATGATTAGGGGTCTGGAGTACATGACTTATGAGGAGAGGCTGAGGGAACTGGGATTGTTTAGTCTGCAGAAGAGAAGAGTGAGGGGGGATTTGATAGCTGCTTTCAAATACCTGAAAGAGGGTTCCAAAGAGGATGGATTTAGACTGTTCTCAGTGGTACCAGATGACAGAACAAGGAGTAACAGTTTCAAGTTGCAATGAGGGAGATATAGGTTGGATATTAGGAAAAACATTTTCACTAGGAGGGTGGTGAAGCACTGGAATGGGTTACCTGGAGAGGTGGTGCAAACTCCTTCCTTAAAGGTTTTTAAGGTTAGTCTTGACGAAGCCCTGGCTGGGATGATTTAGTTGGGGATTGGTCCTGCTTTGAGCAGGGGTTTGGACTAGATGACCTTCTGAGGTCCCTTCCAACCCTGATATTCTATGATTCTATGTTGTTCAGGGGTGTGGATTATTCACACCCCGAGCAACGTAGTTATACCGAATTAATTCTGTAGTCTAGACCAGGGCTAAGTGGGAAAAAGAATTCCCTTTCTAAATTTAGGACAAAGTTACTGAAAGCGCATTGGCTATTAGATTAATTGGTTACCAGCAATGGGTCTAAAAGCTGCATGACAAAGTAACAGAAAGAAAACAGCAAGTTTTACTTCACAGTTGGGTTTAAGAACTGTGAGAAAAATAAACATGCATTTTGAACGAACCTGAATTGTTTGTTAATAAGAGAGGAAGGCACCAGTATAATAAATCCAAGTGAAATAATCCAATGAGAAATAAATTATAAATAAATAAATAAATTTTTTAAAAAAAAATCAGTGAAGGCAATCGGTGTGTTTAACTGTTATTCACACCAGGAGTCACTATGCACCAGTAATTAGCAAAACCAGCAGATAAATGGATAGAAAGGTTAACAAAAACTAACTTACTTGACTTGGAAAACACAAGATGTCACCATTGTAATGAACATGATATAGAAAATGGGGTATGTTAGCTGCATTTTGCCCTTTGCAGAGAATGTTATCATGCCTGCCACAGCCTTTACTGAAATGATCGTCAATGATGCTGGAAGAGAGAGAGAGATATGTTAACAAGGTAGAATTATTCGCCTTTACCCCAGAGTGTCAGTGCTGCAGAAAGACATATTGATCAGTAGTCTATGTAAAAAGTTAGTTATGTTTTTAACCCTTCTTCTGATTTTCTTTTTAAACCAATAAAAGGTTTGAAATGCACATAACCACAAACAAAGCTTGCTTTAAAGGAAACTGAGCAGCAATCTTCAGGCCAGCCGAGGAGGAGAAGCATTGCAGCATGACGTACTACCCGTTTGGAGAGCAGAATCAGGCTTCCTCATTACCTGAGCAAGTAAAGGTGCAGATGGCTAGACTAAAAGGCACTCACACTTCTCCTCTGGCGTGGGCTCTTGATTTGCCCCAGCCCTTGCTGCTGAAGCTCAATTGTGGAGGTTACAATAACCTCACAGAAAATAGAACAAATTCAAAACATATGGGGTGGCAAGATGAGAGGAGTAACAGTGCACTTGTCACACTAAAAGAAAGTAATTAATAGCAGGGGACAAGGTCCCATCACTTGGATCTAATTCCAGGTTCTCCAAGAAGCTCAGTTCCAAAGTTCCAATTTGCCCAATTACAGAGATAGCTCCCAGGTGCAAAATTCATATTGACATACAGTTCAGAACTTCCCAACACTCTGGACAGGAGGGTGGGGGAAGGAATTCAGATCTGGGGTTCTGTTCCAAGTATTTTGCTCAGAGCAACTCTGGCATGGGGTTTAAGTGGTGCATAGGCCTTGTGATGGCCTATTTGAATTTCACCATTAGGGCCAAATTCAAGGATTTCCTTTGCTCCCCTTGAGTAGTACCTTACTTCTTGAACACTCCTATTGAAATCAATCGGATTGTTCAAGGTAGTACTCAAAGTGAGCAAAGGGAATCCTTGAATTTCTGGCCCATAATGAGTATGATACAAAAAAAACAACAAACCATCATGGTGATGTGTGGGGTTAAAAACCTCAGTCAGTTACAGGGTAGCATGTAGAAATTGGGCTTTCCAGATGAGGGCTGGATTGCTGAAAGGTGAAGAGATTTGTCATGATAGTGTGACAAACATGGCAACATCCTACCACATCCTTGGGAGATCAAATTACATTTAAGTACCTTTGAGGTCCATTGTATTTAATGAATGATTTATGTATTCTTGTGGGCCAGGATTGTACGTAAACTCTCCAGGGGAAATGTAAGGTCTGGGGATTCAAAGAACTACACTGCAAATGTACAAGTCAAGAATGGATTTTTGGAACAATAAGTGTTAAGTGGATTTTCTGGGGAATACCTAGGCAGAGGTTAATGCAAATGGCAAACTCTAACTAAGTTTAGTGGACTACTGAAGTCTTAATACATATCTATAAAGGCAGTATAGGAAAATATGTTGCATTTATTAAGGCTTCAGTTCTGGAAAAAAATATTCATATATAGGTGGGAGTAGAGGAATGCAGGCAGAAGGTCCCAGGCAGTTATACTGAAGAACTGCACACAAGCAGGGTGGTTAAGAGGTTTTCTGTTTTTGTTTTTAAATTAGTGATTTGTTTTCCTCGGCTAGTCCTGGTCACCAAAATATGTTCTAGACATATGGAGTTTCAAAAGTCTCTGCAATTCATTCTTCCAGGGAGCTAATGATAAAGGATTACTTCAAATGGCAGAGACAAAAAGCCTTGGAATATCCATGCACAAGTCGGATTCACACAGAATCAAACTGCAAATCTAGAAAACCAAACAGTACTAGCAATAGGCATATAAAGTTTGTTGAGTAATTGGCTTTGCTTGTTAGAAAGAAACTCACTGAAGCCATATAAAAACCTAAGGATTCCCCCTTCAGATTGTCCCTTTGAACACAACACTGACATAAGCTAACACAGGGGACCGAGTGACAGAGAGTGGTCAAGTGAGAGAGAGAGAGGAATATTATACAAACAGAATAATATGTTCTTACCTAGTAGTGCTACCATCATTAACAAAACCACGATGTGCTTCACATCCTTTCTTTTGTAGAAATACAGAAGAATGCAGAATATTATTATTTCTAAGATCTGGAAAAAGAGGCAAGAAAGGTTAAGCTGTAAACAATATAACAAATGCTTCATTCAGATTCTTTAAAATGTCACATTGATCTACTCTGCTCAAACAGTTCAAGGGAGGATTGCTTTATTAAACATCTACTAAAAAGTAACTGGGATGCTCTGTACCTCGGGGGAACATCCAGCACCCCCTTGTTCATCCTTGTAAAATGATTGTGTGGTATCCAATGCAAAGTTTGTCATGTAGGGTGTCTTCGGAAGGCTCCTGATGCATTGAGCATGGTAGTTATAGTGATGTTATAGTAATTGTTACAGTACTGTTATAGGTTATAATTTCATATATGTAGTTATGAGACTGAAAATGTATCTTCATGGCTTAAAATAAGCACAGGCAAAAACTCTCCAAGAGCAGAGAGGCAGTTCACACCTCATCAGGGCAGATATGGGGCAAACCCAGCCCAGCCTCACAGGAACAAAAAATGCTGGCATAGGCAGCAACAACAGAATCTGTTAGATTCTCAAGGGAGTCACCCCCCTTCCTTTGGTCAGTTTGGAACTGCAATGAGGTTATGCTCACCTGACTCTGAAGTGGGAGATGGAGCAAGGCCAAGAGGGAAGAAAAGACATGATAAAAGGAAGAGACATTTGCCATGCTCTCTCTCTCTTCCACCTACATCTACAGACACCACAACAAGCAACTGAAGCGCTGATCAAAGGGCAGAGCCTGACTGAAGAGCAACCAGCCAGCCTGTGGTGAGAAGCATCTAAGTTTGTAAGGACATTGAACATGTTAAGGTCAGCTTTTATTTCATTTGACCAAATCTGACCTTTTATGCTTTGACTTATAATCACTTAAAATTTATCTTTATAGTTAATAAATTTGTTTGTTTATTCTACTGAAGAGTGCGTTTGGTTTGAAGTGTGTCAGAGGCTCCCCTGGGGATAACAAGCCGGGTACATATCAATTTCTTTATTAAATCATATAAGCTTGCAGCATCCAGCGGGCACAACTGGACACTACAAGACGGAGCTTCCTAGGGTTGTGTCTGGGACTGGAGATATTGGCTAGTGTCATTCGCTTGCAAGTACCTGGGAGCAGCTTACATGCCAGAGGCTGTGCGTGAACAGCCCAGGGGTTCTCACAGCAGAGCAGGGTAAGGTTGGCTCTCAGAGTCAAGGATTGGAGTGGCTTAGCAGATCACCGGTCCAGACAACACCAGAGGGGAACGTCACAGTAACCTTATCTCCAGTCAACTGAGTTAACAAATAATTGTTCTCATAAATCTTTCCTGCTCCTAAGATACGTTTCAAGTTAACTTTCTCATTTCTTTGCTGTCGAGGAGTCTGTTTGCTTTCACAGCATTGAGAAGATTAAAACAAAGATTGTTTTTCTGGGACAGCAAAAGGTACCCACATGAGCTAGGGATTATCAATACAGACACCCCCAAATATATAACCCCCAGGGCTAAAGAGTAGAGAGCTAGCCTGAAGCAGAACATTATCTACTTTTAGCTCAATTTTTCTACAGTGACCATCACCATAATATCTGACTGCATTAGTTTCTTTCCTCTTTGCCCTTTTCGTTTGCCTCAGTCCACAAAACCTTAGCTAGCACTATCTTCATGTCCAAACTTCCCGCCATGCAATCATGGGGGGAATGTATTTCATTCAGATTATAGCTATGCAATGATCTTCAGTCACTGGCTACCCACCTACCTGTCAGGGTACATGACAGAAGGTACACTGGCAAAGCTCAATGACACACCAGCAGAGACTGCCCTGCAGGTCATCTGTAATGCTGACACACTGTTCACTGTACACAGTCCAGACTCGCTTCATCTATGTCATCACCATCTTCCACACTGACAGTTAAATTTACTGGCTTCACTAGTAATGCTAGCTCTTACAGGTTCCCACAGTAACACTTGCTCCCTTGCCAGTACCGTGACACTTCTGTAACATCACCAGCTGCAGAAAACAGCCTCGCTATTATCAGCAACAGAATTTTTAATCATATGTCAACATTCAACCTTCTTTCTGTACTGAAAAAGCATGCAATGAGTGAAACAGCTCTTGGGAGTAATAGAATGAGGCAGGCAGCCAGCAGCCCATCTATAAACAAGTAATTATTCTACTGTCAGTTTAGCTGAGTTCAGATTCACAGGTTGAAATGTAGACCTAGATTCTGGCTTGCATTAGGACAGTTTCTGTGGCACTCCCAAAGCTCAAAGCTGGCCTAAAGCTGACTTAACCAGCTATGGGAGTATTGCCACAGGGGAATAGTCAGGTGGCCTAGTAGCTGCTATAGTGGCTCCTTCTCCATTCCCTCCACTGTTGCTGGTGCAGGGGCTGTGGCCAGGGCTCTTTTATCCCCAGTAATATCTTGGGGCTGTTGGCAGCTGGTATAAATTAATGTAGCCCTTAGGGCAGTGGTCCCCAAACTGTGGGGAGAGCCCCCCTAGTGGAGCATGGAGCAATGTTCAGTGGGTCGTGGCGGGGTCCGTGCCAGGCTCCATGGGAGGTGGGGACGGAGCGGCACCCAGCCCTGCTCTGGCCTCAGCCCCGCTCCGGCCCAGCCCCGGGCTCCCGGCCCGACTGCGGCCCAGCTCTCAGCCGCAGCCCCCGGCTCCTGACCTCAGCCATGGCTCTGGCTCCAGCCTCCGACCATGGCTTCCGGGGGTGGGGGAGGTCAAATTATATTAGGAACAAGGGGTGGGGGACTTAAAAAACTTTTGGGGACAACTGCCTTAGGGCCCCAGATAGTTCCAAGGCTGGAGGAGCATTAAAGTGACTTAAAGCCATCTTTACACCCTGCTTCCTCAGCTGCATGGAGCACTCAGGATCTGAGCCACAGGAAGGCATGGCCTGCTGATGACTATCTGCCTATACTTCGGAGGTATAACAGGACAAGCACGGCTACCTCTGTCCCTTCGAAGCATCAGATTGATCATCTGAGAAACAAGTGCCCTCGTGTCTCTTCCAGGCCTGATCCTGCAGGTGCTGTGTGTGTGGAACTGCCATGTGAGTCAGTGGGAATTCCACACACTGAAGAGTCATGGAAACACATAGGCACAAGCACTGGGGAAGTTGGGCACCTCAGAGGGACAACCTCTCCCTCCAAACCTTTTGCCTTCCACTGATGCCCTCACGTCTAACTCTTGCTGAGCACCCCGCACCGCTGGCTGCAGCTCTGTCACAGCATGCTCTGCTGGCCGCTCTATTCCACTCGGCTGCTATTATGGCCACTAAATGCGGGAGGCCAGGCAGCAGAGCAGAGCAGGAGGCAGCATGCAGTAGGGAACACAGCGCCAGCCAACCAGCTCAGCATAGAACCCTGCACCAGGAAGCTGGCAGCCCTGATATCCTCACCCCACACTGGGGTACAAGTAGCAGCCTGAGGATGCTCCAAATGCCCCATTCCCTCAGACACAGGATGCCCTACCATCTCTAAGGGCTTGGACAGAGAGAGAGCAGAGACTGTGCTGGGATAGTGACAGACTCTGGGGAGGACAGAAAGTACAGTGAGAACCCAACACCACAGTATCCAAAACTTGCAATTCTTAGGGCTGGTTTACACTAGAAAGCCAGTTTATGCTGACCTAATTATGTCAGTGTACACACTACAGCCTTACTCCCACCATTGTAACGGCTTGTCTACACTATCGCACAGGTATGATCTAAGATACGGAACTTCAGCTACGTGAATAGCGTAGCTGAAGTCAACGTACTTAGATCTACTTACTGCTTGCAGTGTTGACATACCCTAAGTCTCAATTTTTTCCCAAGGGAAGGATCGTTGCATCCCACCCTTTAGGTTTCTTGTCCCATTATTTTTTTTAAAATGTGTTTTCCTGCCCCAAGTGTAATCAAAGGACAATCTTACATTCTAGAAGGATGTGGTTTTTGCACTGAAATGTCTACAGACACTGATTGAAGATTATGGGGTTGTGGTTGCAGTTTTAAGGCATTCACTTTTCATATGAAGAAAGACTGCATTAGTAAGCACATCTATCGGCAAGATTAATTTACCTAAATCCTGGGTGATATTAACTCCATGTGTGTGTGTGTCTGTTTATGTATATATACATATATGGAGATATACCTATCTCATAGAACTGGAAGGGACCCTGAAAGGTCATTGAGACCAGCCCCCTGCCTTCACTAGCAGGACCAAGTACTGATTTTACCCCAGATCCCTAAGTGGCCACCTCAAGGATTAAACTCACAACGCTGGGTTTGGCAGGCCAATGCTCAAACCACTGAGCTATCCCTCCCCCATTATATATAATGCAGCATTATATATAATGCTGTCACCTATTTCCCTCAACATGCCTTCCTAGATTGTGATGGGGAGTCTGGGTGAGATGAAGCATCGGCTAGCCACAACGTGACCTCAATCTTTCTTGCTAATTCTGTTACACTGATGAAAAAACTCGGACAACTCCATTGAATCAATGGAGTGTAGTATCAGGCCTATTTTCTACCATAGGTTGTCCTAGGCTTCACCTGCACAGGTTAAATCAAATTCTGTTTGAATTTCGTATTAAATACCCATCATTGCAGCATGTAGACTCTTCCCGGGTCGATTAGATTTGCATAACAAGGTCCCTATGGCAGCCTTTTGACTCTTCTCCCTTCTCTAGCGATAGGAAGCTCTTAGTAGATGAAAACAAGGAACAGAAGGCAACAAATCTAACCATTAAATGAGTGTTGATATCCAGCACTTGCCTTTTGTTTGTTTGTTTTCGGTCTTGTCCTTTTCCCACCCCAAGCTGTAGGGGTATAAGTTGGTATTTGGGAGTAAGCGAGAAGATGAGATAATAGGTCTTGTGGAAGAGGTGAGTTTTAAGGAGAGAGTTTAACGGGGTCATGGTTGAATAGGTCATGGAGGGGGCTTCAGGCATCGGGGGATATGTGAATTCGAAAGAATGCAGCCAGGCAAAAATGGGAGAAGGAAATAAATAGGGGGTCTAGCTAGTAACAGGGTTTGGACACAATGAAGGAGGCAAAGGGGCTAGTGAAAGGAGACAAGGTTTGGAGGGTAGTTGTCAGATGACAAGCCCCCACGGATGCTGATGCCGGGTAACTTGATGTAAGTGGGCTGATTACTAAGCACAGACACTGCATTGGGATTAGGTAAGATAGTAGCTAATCAACATGGTGCTTTTTTAAAGTAATTTTTAAAAGAAGGGGTAAGAATTTCCTTCCAACCCTTTACACTTTCTCCTGGGAAGAGCAAAGCCTTAATCTCCTGAAGTGGGAGAAGGCCCTATTCCAGACAAGCCACTGATTTTGCAAAAGTGTTAGTTCATTGACACTGAACTATCATTGGCATTTTAGCAAAGCAAGCTGCTCACTAAAACCTGTGCTGTCAATGAGGGTATACTTTATTTCTCTAACATCTTTAAATGAAGCTTTTTAAGAATGCAAGGCAGCTATTTAAAAGCATTTCTTAAAAAGCCAGACCTTTTTAAAATATTGAACGGCACGGTTTCTATGTTGTGCACAGGATGGAGCTACCCAATGCCCACTGACACTGATGTCAAGTTGTGTGGCTGAGTCTCCATGCAGCACCTTGAAATCAACTCTGTTGCATGACTAAAAATGCTAGAAACCCCATCAGTCTCTTCCATTGAGCTGTATCACCGTCTTTCATGAGCTTTGAAAATGCACAGTCAACAGAAGAAAGAAAAACTATTTAGTATTATCTTGTCCTGACTGTTTTATCAATAGTCTCATCTACAGTATAGGTGCTTTGTGAGCTGGTAAACTGGCTGGAGTAGTGAGGCCTCAGGGTGAAGCTAGCTAGTCTATAACTTCTTAACTGAGCATCCTGAAATCTTCACCTATTTGAAAATGTCATTTTTTAAAATGACAAAACATTAATAATCTTGGGGGGTAGGAGGGGAAGGAAGAATAAAAAACTTCTGGGGTTTAGAGCATATTGCAACTTCTACATCCAGATGAAACAGATATTTTTCTGCATTTTTGAGAGACAGACAGAGTCTTCCCACTCACTCTGGTCTTGTTCCTGAAGTTAATTAGAATGCATCAAAGAGCAAGGATGGATTTTGAAGGTTTGTATATAGGAGCTCTAATCAAAGTGGTATTTTGGTATTTGAATTCAAATTCAGACATTGATTAATAGCTAATGGCAACAATGCAGTCATTCACTCAGCCAATCAGTGGAATAAGGAGCCATTTGTCTTGGCTGGGCAACACAGGGAGCACAACTGAGCCATCTATACAAAGAAGAAATAGGGCCCCATCTTCAAAACCACTATTATTTCAAGTTGTAAATAAATAAATACTCTTAGATACATGTACAGAAAATGTGGAATAAATACATTCAAATCACGTACAACCAGTTCCAATATTTACTCCCTCCCAAGCCACTAACATTTAAATTCTCCTCTTCTTGCAAATTCCCACCTTTTTCTCAATCTATCCTCTGCTCTTCTGAAGTTCAACAAATGTCAGGATCTGTTGAACCCCAGGGATGGAGAGGAGGAAAGCACTTGAGAAGCTGATCTGCAGCACATGGCTATGGCCATGGTACTGGAAACAATTTGCTTCAGGAGCAGCTGTTTGACATTGTGACTTGTGATGCAAAAATCAAGATATTTTGACTTACAGAGAATTATAAACAAGAAACTCACCACATAGATCAGAAACTGCCAGCTAATTAAATAATTCTGTATTTTAGTTGCCGTGAGCTCCTGGGTTACATTTGGAGCGAATGTCACCAACAAATATGTTCCTGCAATTGTCAGGGTTCCACCTTTAAATAAAAACACACATTAATTTTACAAAGTATATTATTGTCCAATTTACCATTCAAGCCCCTTTGAAAGTAGTTTCTAGCATAAAGTTAAATCCACTTAATTAGATATACAATTAGCTAGTCATGTTACCTGCATCTGAAGTCTTACCCAGGGCCGGCTTTAGGCCGATTCCCCGGAATCGGGCCCCGCGCCTTAGGCTCACTTGGCGGCAGTCCACTCCGGAGGCGGGGGGGTCTTGCAGTGCCACGGAAGACGCGGAGCAGACCCACCGCCACCAAAGTGCCGCCGAAGACCCGGACCGCCATCAGGTATTTGAATCAGGCCCCGCAGGTCCTAAAGCCGGCCCCGGTCTTACCTACTATAATTTTTCAATAAAATCCAGAAGAATTCTGGGGAACTCCTTCGGAACTGTAAAGAGACGTTATCAGCACAGTTTCATACTTTTCTGAAATAGGACCCTGGTTCAGCAAAGCAGAACAAAGGAGAATCAGGTCCCTTATTTCTGATAGTCATGACCATGTCCCAAATTACTGTCAACTAAAAGGACATGCTGTTTATTGAGGCGGGGCAGAGTCTCAGCTGGTGTAAATCAGTGTAACTCCTCTGAAGTCAAAGGAGCTACACAGATTTACACCGCTAAGGATCTGGCCTGGAATCTCTAAGAGCAACAGATGTGTGACAACTTCATAGCTAAGCGTAAAGCTGACCTGAAGCCGGCCCTTTTGCCGCTCCCTACCAGCCTTGCAGATCTATGAACTGTTTCATAAAAGGGCAGAGTTGATTTGCAAGAGGCTACTCAGTTATCCGGTTGTGGGGGCCCCTTTTCAAGGTCAAACTTGTATTATTGTGGTTTTAATAAAAGTCTGGAACTTCTGCCCTGTGGATAGCCAGCTGACAAACACAGATGTTCCTGGGGATATCTAGATGTAACTAGGCTGATTACTGAGCTCAGAAGCTCCATTGATTAGCTAATATCTTACCTAATTCAATGTAGTTGTTTTTTAAGTAATCATTAAACATTCTTGGAAACCAATAAATCAATATGGAACCTGAGGTTTAAGAATACAAAACAAAGCACATCAGCAGGACATTGCTGGCACGGCTACAGCACGGTTTCTTTGGAAAAGCAGAACTGTTCTAAATTTATGTGCCTGCAAAAACATCACCATATTTCCCATTATACAGCTCATTCCTATGGAATGCAGCAACATTGTTAAATCTTTCATGCAAACTCAAACTAACAGAAATAAAATAAATCAGTGTTGAATGCTAGTTAAAGCAATGTGCAATGTATAAGGCAATGATCAGTTGAGGGATGTAGTCTCAGTGTATCAGTTGAGTTGGCAGATTAGGATCCAAAACCTAAGTAAATATTATAGGTTGTTGGAACAATACTGAACCTCTTTCTCAAAAATGTGCACAACAACAGCTGTGCTATAATTATCACACTATGGACTAAATCTTGCTCAACATGCCACATGAGTAACATGTCCCCAAAAATATCAATGGCACTGCCACTTGGATAATTCATCCGGGAAGGCATGGTTTAAAAAGCAAAAACTGAAATCTGCTGGCCTCTTTCTGCTAAAATGCTCGATTCCTTCAAGGCTATAAATGAAGAATGCAGAGCAAGACCGTTTTGAAACACAACTAAAATCTTTGATGCAGCCAGAAAGCCTACGGCTTTTGCAACAAAGACCTTGTTCCACAGTAAGACATTTGATAACATGATTATCATTCCTGCTTTTTTGGAATGACTAAGTTAGTATAAAGGAGTAAATAGTTCTCATTTTTTAAATGAAGCTTTAATTTTTGTGTAATACCTACAGTGTAAAAACACTCTTTAATTTGAAAGAACAGCTAATCACCTAGCCATTTGTACTGAACTTGCATCATGTTCATAAAATACTAAATACCATCTCAGAGTTAAAAATATGCAATGAAAGAGTGATCTTAAGTAAGTAATCTCTACCATATGTAAACCTTAAGTTACAGCTCTAAGGGTGGAGGATTTTGGATCACTAGCTAATTTTCATATGCAAATAAGATTTCTAGGGCTGTTTATTAATCGCAGTTAACTCATGCGATTAACTCAAAAAAATTAATCGCGATTAACTGCACTGTTAAACAATAGAATACCAACTGAAATGTATTAAATATTTTTGGATGTTTTTCTACATTTTCAAATATATCAACTTCAATTACAACACAAAATACAAAGTGTACAGTGCTCACTTTATATTATTTTTTATTACAAATGTCTGCACTGTAAAAAGGATAAACAAAAGAAATAGTATTTTTCAATTCACCTCATACAAGTACTGTAGTGCAATCTCTTTGTCATGAAAGTGCAACTTACATATGTTGTTTTTTGTTCCATAACTGCACTCAAAAACAAAACAATGTAAAATTTTAGAGCCTACATGTTCACTCAGTTCTACTTCTTGTTCAGCCATTCACTAAGAGAAACAAGTTTGTTTACATTTACAGGAGATAATGCTGTCCTCTTCTTAATTACAAAGTCACCTGAAAGTGAGAACAGGCGTTCGCATGGCACTGTTGTAGCTGGCCTTGCAATATATTTATGTGCCAGATGCGCTAAAGATTCATATGCCTCTTCATGCTTCGGCCATCATTCCAGAGGACATGCTTCCATGCTGATGATGCTTGTTAAAAAAACAATGCGTTAATTAAATTTGTGACTGAACTCCTTGGGGGAGAATTGTATGTCCCCTGCTGTTTTACCCGCCTTCTGCCATATATTTCATGTTATAGCAGTCTCGGATGATGATCCAGCACATGTTGTTTGTTTTAAGAACACTTTCACTGTAAATTTGACAAAATGCAAAGAAGGTACCAATGTGAGATTTCAAAAGATAACTACAGCACTCGACCTAAGGTTTAAGAATTTCAAGTGCCTTCCAAAATCTGAGAGGGACGAGGTGTGTTCAGCAGGCTTTCAGAAGTCTTAAAAGAGCAACACTCTAATGCGGAAACTACAGAACCCAAACCACCAAAAAAGAAAATAAACCTTCTGCTGGTGGCATCTGACTCCGATGATGAAAATGAACATGCATTGGTCTGCACTGCTTTGGATCGTGATTGAGCAGAACTCGTCATCAGCATATACGCACATCCTCTGGAGTGGCGGTTGAAGCATCAAGGGACATATGAAATTTTAGCGCATCTGGCATGTAAATCTCTTGCGACACCGGCTACAACAGTGCCATGCAAATGCCTGTTCTAACTTTCAGGTGGTGTTGTAAACAAGAAGCAGGCAGCATTATCTTCTGCAAATGTGAACAAACTTGTTTGTTTGAACGATTGGCTGAACAAGAAGTAGGACTGATTGGACATGTAGGCTCTAAAGTTTTACATTGTTTTATTTTTGAATGCAGAGTTTTTTTGGACATAATTCTACATTTGTAAGTTCAACTTTCATGATGAAGAGATTGCATGACAGTACTTGTATTACATGAATTGAAAAATACTATTTATTTTGTTTTTTACAGTGCAAATATTTGTAATCAAAAATAAAGTGAGCACTGTACACTTTGTATTTTATGTTGTAATTGAAATCAATATATTTGAAAATGTAGAAAACATCCAAAAATATTTAAATAAATGGTATTCTATTATTAACAGCATGATTAATCACAATTAATTTTTTTAATCGCGCAATTAATTGCGATTCATTTTTTTAATTGCTTGACAGCCCTAAAGATTTTCCTTCACATTGTGACATGGACCCAATTTTTTAAAGTATATGCCTTTAAACATTTGCTGGGGCAAGTGGGGGTGTTTGAGTTTGAGACTTCCAGTTTGCTAAACATATGGAACCACACATGCTTGTGTTCGCAACCGCTTACTTACCTAACATATCAGCAGCCCTCATGGTTTCTTTTAGGAATAAGACAGAAATAAATGCACTACCTGGGGAAAAAAAATTATATATTTATACAGCACTGTATTAAAATGGGATGGGCCAGGCATAAAACACATAATAATTGCTGTGATGGCTGCAGCATGCTTTGTCATGCAGATTCTGAGGCTCAGTGCAGTGGTAGGGATTGGAAACAGGGACTTCTGGAATCAAACTGAGCTGTCACTTGCAATGGTGTACGTTGTAGGTATAAGTTCAGATTAACTCCATTGACTTTGGAAGAGCCTCCAGTTTTGCTCTGATGTAACTGAAAGCAGAATTCCGTCTTTAGGGCTTGTCTACCCACAGTTTTTGTACCATTTTAACTGTATCCATTTGAAACAAATGCTATTCAAGCATTGTGACCCCCCCAAAATTAAAAAATCTGTGCACAATATTTTAAAATTCTGCAAGCTTTATTTGTCAATAAATAAATGCAGAGGCTGCAGCATGGCAGTGAGGAGCACACGCCACCGGCTGTACGAAGGTGGGAGATCACCAGGGCCATCCTTACCCATACACAAAGTACGCGGCTGCGTAGGGCACCAGGAAATTTGGGGCACCAAATTTTGTGATGCCCTGCGCAGCTGCATGCTGCTCCAGCCCCTGCTCTGGCTCTTCCCCAGGGCCCCACTCCTGCTCCACCCCAGCCCCGCCTCTTCCTGCCCCCGCCTTGCCCCCACTCCCTGCCTGCACTCACCAGTAAGTAGAGCGACCCAGCCCCAGCCTGCTCCTCTCCCCATCTCCCAGCCATGCCACCGGCGAGTGCTGAGGAGCGGTTCCCCCCATCCCCAAGCCTGGGAGCCAGGGGAGAAGAGCAGGCTGGGGCTAGGTCACTCCACTTCCCGCAGGAAGTGACCAGCTCCCCTCCCCCCACGCAAGCCTGGGGCCCCACATAGCCCCCTCAAGGGGGGACTGTGTAGGGCACCAAAATAGCTAGGGACAGCCCTGGAGATCACCCTGCAGCCTGACCCATCTCCCACCCCGGGAACATGGACTCAGTGGGGAGGCTGCACCCGACTCTGAAACTGCACAAGGCCTGGGCCTGCCCCAGAAACACCCTGGGGCCTTGCTCCGCTGCACCAGGCTCACCAGGTGTGGGGCAGACAGGCTCAACCAGGCAGGATCCAAGTGTGGAGGGGGCTCAGTGTGGAGTGAGAGGATTCTGTGTGGGACAATCTGAGTGCAGGCAATTCAGTGGGGGGTGTAGGTGTGGGGGGATCTGGATGCACAGAGGTTCATTGGGGTGTGGTTCCAGGTGCAATGGGACTCTGCAGGGGCTTCCAAGTGAAAGTGGTTGGGGCTCAGCAGAGGAGTCTGGGTGTGGGGGTCTCAGCAGGGGGGTCTGGATGCTGGGGGAGTGGGGCTTGGTGGGGTGGGGTCTGAGTGCAGGTAGTTGGGGGTCAGTGGCTTGGGGGTCTGGATGTGGGGGCTCAGGGTGGTGCAGGGAGGTGGGGCTCATCAGGGTGGGGATTTGAGTGCAGGAAGCTCAGTGGGGGATGGTCTGGGTTCAGGGATTGGGGCCAGAGGCAGGGGGTCTGGTTGCAGGGGGGCTCCAGATGTAGGGGTTGAGGTTCAGTGGGGTAGGGTTCAGGTATGGAGGCTTAGAGGGGCTCTGGACGTACAGGGTGAGGCTTGGTGGGGGCCTCTGGGTATGGGAGGTCCAGATGCACAGGGGTTGGGTAGATGGGGGAGGGGGCAGCTCCCCATACAGTGACCCCTCCCCCCCCTGCTGAGGAATAATGGGGTCAGGAAGTAGGGGAGGATACTGAGCTTCCTGCAGCTGGAGGAGGTTTCTGGGGGTGGATCTGACACAGCCCGAGCCACTCCTTGTAGGGGAAGAGGAAGTCCCATCCTCTCCTGCCTCCAGCCGGGACTAGCAACTGATCCCGGCTCAGAGTAGGAGCCACTGGCTGGAGTGTCCCCAGCCCTGCAGTGATTTACCTCTCTGCCACCTGCTACAGGTGCCTGAAATGACATACCTGCACTGCTAGGGAGTGGTGTGTGACTGCTCTTGCAGCTTCCCTTTGCTTCTCTGTCAGAAAGTCATTTTTCTTCAGGGAAGCAAAGAAATCTGCGGGGCACATGAATTCTGCACATGCGCAGTGGCGCAGAATTCCCTCAGGTGTAGTAGACCAGTTCTTAGGTTCTATGCCCAGCTGTGCCCACTTCATGGCCACGCATAACTCTGAATCTCTCTGGGCCTCTCTTTATTCATCCGTACAGAGGTATGATAATACTTCCTTAAAGTATACAATATTTGCAGAAGTACCTTGAAATCTGTGGATGAAAGCCATTATATACATGCAGATTACAGGACAAACTTTCTAATTTGCACTACTGACTAGGAGACTGGTTGTGATTTGCTGAAATTTGAAAATTAACAACATGTAACAAACTTCAGGAGTAGGGGCTTTTTAAGGTCTTCTAAGGGCACAGGCGCCGACTTTTCAAAATGCCGAGGGGTGTTCAACCCCCGGCTCTGCCCCGGGCCCTGCCCGCACTCCACCCCTTCCCCCAAGGCCTCACCCAGACACCACCTCTTCCCAACCCCTCCTCTTCCCACCCAGCCCTGCCTCCTCCCCGGAGCGTGCCGCATCCTTGCTCCTCCCCCCGCCCTCCCAGCCTCCTGCATGCTGTAAAACAGCTCTGATTGCGGTGGGCGGGAGGTGCAGGGAGGGAGGAGGAGGTGCTGAGCTGCAAGGCCCGCTGGCGGGAGGCACTGGGGGTTTGGGGAGGATCTGATAGGGGGGCTGCTGGTGGGTGCTTAGCACCCACCATTTTTTCCTCTGTGGGTGCTCCAGCCCCAGAGCACCCACAGAGTTGGCGCTTATGTCTAAGGTGCCTGGTGATGAGTAGCGGGGAGGACCTTACGGCTTCTGAGAGGAAGGCAAAGTGAGGAGTACTGGGAGAAGTTAGTCACAATTCAGTGCAAGCCACATCCTTTTTTCTGAGACCCAACTCCTTTCCCTGGCCAACTCTCTCATTTTATTTCTCTTCCCCCGATGCCTGCTCCCAGTCCTGCTTCATGTGGGGAAGTGGCAGTGGGTGAGCAGTTCAGAGCAGAAGCAGTGGCAGGGACCACGGCTGGATGAGTGAAGGCCAGGGAAAGCATGAAATTGTTGACATCCCAGAAAGGAGAGTTCTATTCTAGTATACTGTTGGGGGATGGAGGGGCGGTGGGCCTATGGAGGCGAGAACTTAATGGAAACCTCTCATTTAAGAGAAAGAATGAGAGAGAGAAAGGGACTTGAGGAGAGAAGGAGGCAGAGCTGATGTAAGGAGGAGAAAGATGGGATATGAGCTCACTTGGAATTTCCAAGTACGATTACAGAGGGAGGGGATGGAAGGATGATCTTGTGCCTAGAACACAGGATTGTGATTCAAAAGACCTGGGCTCTATTCCTGGCTATGCCATGAACTTCATGTTTGACCCTTGGACAAATCACTTAACCTCTCATTGCTGACTTCTCTGCCTCAGTATCTCCATTTCATGGATGACAAAACAAATCACCTGTGCCTAGCTGCCAAGCATATTTTGAGCATTTGCAAAACACTGCACAATCTTTCACTAAAGAAATGAAAAGTATTGTCATTGTTTCTGCTATAGTGCTTGTCCTAATGGTTGTAAAATGCAGAAGACAAGGGAAAAAATATCCACCTTGTGACCTGCTGCATGGGAGATATCAACATGCATGACAAGGAGGGTACAAATGATTTCCTGAGTTGCAAAACATTTGTTAAAAAAAAAAAAATCAGTGTGATTTTCTCCATGAACATCAGGAGATAGACAGACAATCAGCATTCAACAGCACTTCTGCACTCATCCATTCTTCTACATTTTTCTAAACAGCTTAGATGTAAATGATATGAAGAGTTATGGAGGTCTAGCTAAACCACTAATAATGATAAAAGAAACTATTTCTGAAAGTGCATCTCGAAGATGTACCTACTTAGCTGATTATGCTTCCTTTGCACAACATTAAGATGACAGCTTTGCTGAGCAAAACCACATTGGTATCCAAGCAACATCTTGTAAAACCAGAGCCAACCAACCAAAAAAAAAAAAAAAAAAAAGTGGAAAAAAAGTAAGGGGGAGGGGAGAGGGAGAGCCCCCACTCTCCACCCCCAGAAACTGAATTACTGCTCTCTTTCTTTCCCTGCAATCACAGCTCTTTCAAATTTCTTATCAGGCCATCTACCTAGATAGTTGCTATAACAACAAAGAACCATTGCTTAATGAAGTATCAGAGGGGTAGCCCTGTTAGTCTGAATCTGTAAAAAGCAACAGAGGGTCCTGTGGCACCTTTAAGACTATCAGAAGTATTGGCAGCATAAGCTTTCGTGGGTAAGAACCTCACTTCTTCAGATGTCTTGCATCTGAAGAAGTGAGGTTCTTACCCACGAAAGCTTATGCTCCCAATACTTCTGTTAGTCTTAAAGGTGCCACAGGACCCTCCGTTGCTTATTGCTTAATGAACTGATACTTCCGTAATAGAAGGGGTTTTTTGAGCCTGTGATCTTGTCCTATAAGTTAATGAATATGTTAAATGAAAGAACAAAAAGATTTGTGACCTACCCCTGCAAGGTACTGAGTACCTCTTGGAAGATGCCAAGTGCCCTCAATTCCCATGAAAGTGAATGGGGAACAGAGGGTCTCCAACACCAGGGGAGGATAATAAATTTTAGGCCCTGATTCTTCAAACACACATGAGTAACTTTATGCACATGACTGTTCCTATTGACATCAGTGGGACTACTCAGCTGGAGAGTTGCCAGTTCTTGCAACTTTATCATGAGTTTTATAAATTTTGGTGTTTTTCTTAAAGCCACAACTCCTGGGGTCATGGGATTGTGAGAATTCCACTGAGGGTATATCTACACTGCAATCAGGAGGTATGACTGCAGCATATCCAGACGTACCTGGCTCATTTTGATCTAGCTAACTCAAATAAAAATAGCAATGAAGCTGCGGCAGTATGGTGGCTGCACAGGCTAGCCATGCCCGCCCAAGACCCAGGGTACCTACTTGAACAGCTGCCATCCATGCTGCCACAACGTCACACAGCTATTGTTATTTAAGCTAGTTTTGGTCTAGCTAGATGAAAGCTAGCTTGGGTACATCGACACATACTGCAATCATACCTCCTGATTTCAGTACCTATAGATGTCCCATTAGGCACTTTTGAAGACTTTGTCCTAATGCTCAGCACCTAGTAAAATTTGGCCTGGACAAAGCAAGATCTCATTGATTAAAAAAAAAAAATCTAAAGGATTCTTTGAGCTCCTTTCCACCCTGGGTTAGACATTAGTAGGCGCTACATACAAAATGGAGAAGATAGGCCCCAGGGAAAATATGGGCCCTTTTTAAAGGCTTGAAAAACCCAAGACTGAGTCTTCAAAAACAGAGTTACCATTGCACTGCAAGACTTATGATTTGCTGCAGTATCACAGTCATGCTAGGCAAAAACTACTGCATACAAAAGCGGGGGGTGATCTTAATTCAGGGGCTTAATTGTTCTGTTGAAACAACCTTGTCTTCTCATGCATCAACATAATATAGGCTGTTTTGTATTCATTATCAGTGTAGTGCTACAGCATACAAATTCCAGTTCCCTGAAAGAAATGTTTGGAAGACTCTTTATTCTGCATGATGTACAATTATACATTTAACCAGGAAAAAATATAGAGTGCTACATTCATTAGTTTAGACTATTGCTGATTTTTCCCAGGATTTTTCTGTGTCTGGTTATCCTCAACTATATGCTTTCTGTGGCACAAGTAGATATGGAGAATAATTTTAAATTTGATGTCTTTCACTAATAAACAATTAATAGTCTGAGTAGTGATTGAAAAACAACTGTCATCTCACAGATATGGAGTGTATAATTAGGTTTATTTTTGTTTTTCTTTTAAAAAGAAATAATATAGAATCACAGAAGTTGGCGACAAAAAACATACTAGAATATTCAATCCATCCCTTTGTCAATGCAGGATTGATCCCTACAGTACCTTTTGACCAATTTAACCTTAAAAGATCCAGGTGATGAGATTTCCACAACTTTTTCCCCTTAGAGACTATTCCACAGTGTAAAGAGAACAGGAGTACTTGTGGCACCTTAGAGACTAACAGATTTATTAGAGCATAAGCTTTCGTGGACTACAGCCCACTTCTTCGGTTATTGGGCTGTAGTCCACGAAAGCTTATGCTCTAATAAATCTGTTAGTCTCTAAGGTGCCACAAGTACTCCTGTTCTCTTTACACTGTGGAATAGTCTCTAAGGGGAAAAAGTTGTGGAAATCTCATCACCTGGATCTTTTAAGGTTAAATTGGTCAAAAGGTACTGTAGGGATCAATCCTGCATTGACAAAGGGATGGATTGAATATTCTAGTATGTTTTTTGTCGCCAACTTCTGTGATTCTATATTATTTCTTTTTAAAAGAAAAACAAAAATAAACCTAATTATACACTCCATATCTGTGAGATGACAGTTGTTTTTCAATCACTACTCAGACTATTAATTGTTTATTAGTGAAAGACATCAAATTTAAAATTATTCTCCATATCTACTTGTGCCACAGAAAGCATATAGTTGAGGATAACCA